>NC_056741.1:1986881714-1987021714 GCF_019279795.1 Protopterus annectens
CATGTAAATATATTTTGTCAATATTTATTTTATACGTATTAGGTAACAGACAATTTATGATGGGTTTGTAACCATTAGGCAGTTGTAGTTTCTGTTTTAAATTATTGGCTTTTAGTCAAAGATATGTAACTAAGTTTAAAATGGTTTAATTAATGGGAAGCTACATAAATTTAGTCTTGGAATTAATTATACCAGTTTGGAGAGTAAAGCCTTAACACTTACCTACCATGTAAAACATTTTCATTTAAGCGCCTACATGGGCTCCATAGACCAAGGATATCTAAAAAGCAGTTCAGTCATGTAAGCTATATGCTTATGTTGATAACACATTTGTTGTCTTAGCTAAATGACATTGTACATTCCAACCTTGCATATAGGTGTTTGGAATGGTCAGCTTATATGCAGAATGCTAAATTTGCCTGGGTCACACAGATGTCTGGAGGGCTAGCATTTAGGAGTTTCTACGTGGCAACAAGAAATTGTACATGTTTTGTATTCATGCTGATGGGTGCATGCTTATTTCTGAATTATTGCCAGATCCTGTTGAAGTCACCTTTTTAGAGGTTTTGTATCCCCCTGGACCAGATATGGGATCTAGGGTGGTATTATATAATCTACTTTGAGTGAGGCAGAAGATATGGTACTACCAAGATGTGAAAAACATAAGGATAAAAATACTGTGTCACATATCGAGCCCGGTGGGACACCAGCTGACAGCATTTGTTCTGAGAGTAAAGCTCTTGTGCTGTAGCTGTTATGTGACTCCATAGCAGGTAGTTTTGAAATTACTATAATAGCTCTAGGTTGGTGTAGTAGAATGGCAAGTAGCATTGCCACTTTATCCAAGTAGAAAAGCTGAGCCAAACCACCACGGCTGTAGTAAACATAACTTTATTACAAAAAGTACTGGAAATAAGTAAGCGTTTTCACGATCACACTAACCGCTTCTTCAGACTACTGTTACTAACTTCTTCATCTTATTTAAACACATGCTCATCCAATAAGCAGCTGAACTTAAAATACAATTAACCAATCAACAACATTACTAACTTCTTTTAAAACCTTCAGAATATTCACACTCTATGTGGCAGAAACCTTATTACATAAAAATCTAAACATAAATGTTTAAAAGTCCTGGAGTAAATATGAAAGTACCCATACAGATTTCCAGGTTTAGTTTGAAGGAAGAAATTGAATCACCTTGCTTAGCCTGCAGATGAAGTTTGTTGTAGAGAAGAATTATTTATTTATTTATTGACCGGGAAAGTCCATGAGTCAAAAACCCATTTTCAGTGGAGCCCCAGGGAGAAAAGCTCCAGAAGTGTAACAAAATAAAGTAAATGAATCTAACATACGTAAGTCAAATTTCACAATGTATAAAGGAAAGCATATAATCAAAATGAAACTAACATATATAAATTAAATTTAAGGAATGTATAAAGGAGAACATATACAATACAAATTTAGATCAGAGTTAACATCTTTAGGCTATAGGAGTCAATACATATAGGCTGATTAAGTTACATATGCAGAACAGTATATATATATATATATATATATATATATATATATATATATATGAAATACAGTAAGAAAGAGGCTCTGGGTGATGAATCTCTTTCTCCATTGCATTCTGTTTCTCTGTTGATGACGGTTCAGGTTTCTGTCTTTAAAGTTAGCTGTACTGTTTAATTTACTGAGGTGTAGGAGGTCAACGACCACTGGTGTGGTAAACAAGACACAGATCACTCCTCAGGAGTCTGTAAGGCATAAGAGTAGAAGAACAGGATTTCCAGCATCTCCTAGTAACTAAGGCTCTTAAGACCAGAGATCGTTTTGGTCAGGAATGCACTGGGCTTTTCAAGTTTGCTGATATTTTGAGTGAGGTACATCCTAAAATGAGTATGGTACTCTATAATTGGGTTTTAATCAGTTTTGAATATAGGGGAAAGATAACATCTTTGGATCTGTACATAAAATATCTTTGGCTATTAGTTGTGCTGAACAGGAAGACTTCCTGACTACAGCTACAATGTGATGATCAAAGGAGAGAGAGAGAGAATTATCAGTCCAAGTGCTCAGGTCCCGACTTCCTTTTCATTTAGTGAGGGAGTGTTATTTAACTGTATGGTGTGGGTAATTGCTGTTCTTAAAACGAAAAAAAAAATACTACACTTTTTGCATTCAATTTAACCCATTATCCACATACCAGGTATCAACTAGGGTAACCTCTTTCTGAAGCATATAGATATCTGACAGGGTTTGCCTAATTACAGTCAGCTGCAAATTTGGTTAACCAGAGGTTCTGGTTTATAGTTTTAAGAGAACTAGATGTTGATTTTGAGAGACGACCCAGCACAGATACCTGGGGGTTAGACTCCACTAGTTATATTAGCCACTATTTAAAGATTTACTACCACATAAGGATCTATGTTTAAGGCAGAGAGTTTTCTTACAATTCCACAATGAGATATAGTATCATATACTTTTACCAGATCGAGATAAGCTGTATGAGCAGCATGACCCCTCTTAGCAGCATGCATGACCCTTTCAAAGAAGTTAACAAGATTTAATAGGCATTATTCTTTTTGACAATGCCAGATTGTTGGGGTCAAACATTTACAAGCACAAGGTGCAGGGTTTGATTCTGGCATGGGGTAATTGGCTAGGCTTAAAATGTCCCACAAGGGTACTTAGCCTAGTACTAATCTATGAGCCTATGAGAGTTAGGATATCATAATTAACCAGACTGGTTTTGATACACTCCAGAGCTTTACAGATCCGACTCTTAATATTGATTTGTCTGTAATTTCCAGGTACATGATAGAACATTCTTGCTAGGGGCATCATCACAGAACTGTGTCAGGATTTGAGAAGATCTCTGGCTAAACTTGGGTTAAACAATTTAATGAGAGGTTTGGTGAGGGGATATTTGATGCTGTTTATTAAGGTCTTGGGTATCATGCCATGAGCCATGGAGGAAATATTAACATCTTTGCATAAAGATTTAGCCATGAGTAAGAACTATTTATATGCACACCCTAAACAGACACCAACCTGGCTAACAACAGGAAACAATGCTCCTACTTAAGAGTGAACCTGCAAGTTATTCTAAAAACTATAGACTGATAACTTGCCTTCCGACAATGTATACACTATACACTGAAACTGATGCCGACAGAGTTTATAGTAATTAAGAAGAAAACTCAATTATGGTAATAGAACAAAAAGGTAATAAAAGAAAGTCATATGGAGCAAATACCAAAACATGAAATCTACCACACCAATTAAAAAAACAGGAAACACTAAACAATTTCAGATAGTTATTTTGTTTAGTGTTTCATATGGAACAAATGATTTGTTGATAAATCAAGTCATAGCTGAGAACTGTAAAAAGGGGAAGAATCTGTGTATGGCATGGATAGACTACAAAAAAGCATTTGACAGTATCCCACATTCATAGAGAAAAGAGTGCTTAAAAATATATGAGATACACCCTACACTGATAAACTACTATGCACGACCATGAAACAGCGTCAAGCCACTTTGCAGTTAAGCCATGGTAAAAGACAAATTATTATTCCAGGGATAGAAGTTCAATGGGCGATATTCCAGGGTGACTCTCTGTCACTGCTGCTATTCTGCCTTGTCCTTAACCCATTAAGCTGTCTGCTTAACAGATTAGGTCATGGCTATAATTTGGTTCCCAGAAAGCAGCAAGGTGTAAAGACATATTCTCTTTGTAGATGATTTAAAACTGTACTGATAAAATGTGCAAAAGCAACCTTTAAAGCAGGAAAGCTACAATACCATAAAAACATCAGCTTGGGACAATAATGTGATATAAAATAACTTGAACAAGAGGACTGTATAAATATTTGGGAACAGAAAAAGGATCAACAATAAAACATGAACAAATGCAAATAAAACTCAGTAGGGAATATTTTAGAAGACTTAAATTAATCCTGAAAGCAGCGTTGACATCCTGTAACAAAGTTGAAGCTATAAAGTGAATTTGCTGTACCTGTCCTAACTTGCGTCTTTGGAGTGATCGACTGTCCCCAAAAGATGTTGGCTAGATTAGACAGGAAACAAGGATGCTTCATGTTCATCAAATGATTTATAGAAATCAGTACATACCAAAATTATATATTCCCCCTTCTGATTGAAATTGATTACATGTTTAGATCTGCAATCATGGGACTGCATACATATCTGATGACCTCACAAGACCCAAACATAGTGAAAGTTTTGAAACATGAGGAGAATAAATCTAAGATGACTTCCTTGCTTAGTGTAGCAGAAGCATATCACTGTCAATCAGGAATGGAACTCAAACCAGAAGTAGATAAAAATCATGTAGCAACTGAATGTGCCAAAAACAAAACAAAGAATATAATGTGAAGGATCAGATCAGAAAGCAAGAAATGTGGAAAATGCATAAATATATTTGCAAGTATGAAAAACTCCTGGAACAACCTCATGTAGATCAAGATCAAAAGCAGGAATGGTTAAGAAGTGATGAATTCAAACCAAAAGATGAAAGGTTAATATTGGCAGCCCAAGACAGTGGACTATGTGCATGTTGGTTTACAAAGTCCATTGAACATGTGGGAGAAACAGACAAATATAGGTTTTGTAAAACAGAATTGGAAACAGTTGCACACCTTGTTGCTGGTCGCGACATACTAATCACAGAAGGACTGTATTGTGAAAGGTATAATAATGTGGCAAGACTGCTGCACTGGGGATTGTGTAAACATTATGGAAATGAAGTAGCTGACAAACACTGGAAACATGAGCCACACAACATCATAGATAATGAATTCTACATCACATGGGATCACCCATTACCAACAGTTCAAAAGATAGATGCGAGAAAACCAGATGTAGTGGTCCATGAAAAGAAGACACAAGTAGCATTGATCACTGAAATTGCTACATCCAGTGACTACAGTGTCTTGCATAGAGAAAGAGAGACACAAAGTCATAAAATATCAGGATTTGCAGGCAGAAAGGAGAGCAATGTGGAAGAAAGATACCCAGACAGTTTCAATACTGGTAGGAGCAATGGGTCTTATAAAAAAGAATCTACAATCGTATTTTGATATGTTACTGATGCATGTAACATCATATGAATTGCAGAAGGAGTCATTACTGGGCACATTGTGGGTGCTGCGAAGAGCACTTCTGGCTAACATCAAAGGTTGAAACTAGGGGGGCGTGGCCAAGATAGTGAACTGGTAGCAGCCTACTTCAAGATCCACCACAGATCTCCGTACCAGGACACCAATAATCACCACAGATCTCCGTACCAGGACACCAATAATCACCACAGATCTCCGTGCCAGGACACCAATAATCACCACTACTTCAAGATCCCTTTGACCTAAAATACATTTCTGACAGGAATTTTCTACAAAAAATGATTTTTTCCTGATTTAATAATTACCAGTCTACTACTAAACTAATTGGAGTTCTACTGAAGAATTTTTTTAATAATCAGAACTTAAAATTCTTGTCATATTCAACTGGAAAAGAAAATTTCACTCAGCTCTTCAGAATGAGTCACACCAACACTTCATCTCAAGATTCCTCTCTAAAACAGCATTACATTCTTTGCTGACAAATATGCAGGACTTATCACTGAAAATAGACAAAATTGATAAGCTGGACACTTTCAAAGATAAATATTCCCAACAACTTGAACAATTACAGGAGATTATTAGATTATTAAGCAGCAGAAGTCTCAAATAACAGCAATGGAACAATCTCTTAATGATATGGAAAACAGATTAGCTGAAGAAGAACATCACTCAGAATTTTTATTAAAACAAAACAACTACTTACTGGATAAACTGGATGACCTGGAAAATAGGTCCAGGAGGATCAATCTTCGTATCTATGGACTACTGGAGAAAGCAGAAGGTGACAATATTACTAATTTTCTTACCACCTGGATACCATTCACACTTAAACTACCTGAATCACTATCCTATGGTATTGAACGAGCTCATAGGTCTTTAACAACAAATGAAACAACAACTTCAACAAAATCTAGACCATGATCCATTATTATGAAGATGTTTTCCTCTCAGGATAAAGAATTGATACTAAAACCAGCCTGGACTAATTCCTCAATAAAATACCAAGGTTCAGTTATCAGATTTGACAATGATTATTTCTCAACTGTAGTAGCAAAAAGAAGAGAATTTTATCCCATCATAAAAACGCTGAAGAAAAAACAACTTAAAACACATCTACTATATCCAGCAAGATTGAAAATCTTCCTTCCTGAGGGCATCAAAGTATTTGATTACCTAGAAGCTGCAACAAGGTACCTGCTTAACAACAATACAATAGAACAAGTAGAAGTTATGGATTGGAACAGTACACCTAAGAGAAATGCTGAAAAAAAATGAATGGAAAGTAGTTGAACAGAAGAAGAAAAAACTAAAGTACAAATAACTACACTAATTTTCATATGTTTACTTTGTCATCAATCCTCTACTTAATACTCTTCACTGAGTTCAGGTACATTTTTTTGTTTTTTTTTGTTCAAACCTGCATGCTATATATTTCATAAATATTAGTAAATTCATTTATATACAAGATTTCCTTTACTCACTATAAAAAAGTGAAATTTTAGTGTTATCAGTAAATAAAAAACTAACTACAGAAATATGTTATACTTAAAGTCATCTCCAACTTAATTTAGTATATCTATATTGCTATTAACTAAATGAATAAGACAAATAATGGCTAAAAATATGAAGCATGTTGTTTAGAATTGTAAAATATTGTTCTTATCAAACAGCTCCCACACATTTATGTAACACCAGGTAATATAAATACATACAAGCTTTAACTGAAACGAGCCTCTTAAACAAAACATCTAGGAATGATTTTCCTATTGGTTCAGTTACATATGTAAAATGTACTAGTGCTTGTTTAAAAAAAAAGGGGGGGGTTTCTTTGGGGTATTCACTGATGTGGTGATTTGGGAGTGTTTTTGAATTGTAGGATTATTCAGGGCATGTGTGTTGTTGTGGACAGGATTGTTTTTCTTTTACATAGAGGTATTGTATGCCTTCGTTTTTTTTTTTCATTCTCCATCTTTGTTTTTACCTCTGCCCTGATGTTCTAGTGTAAAAAAAAAGCATACAGCACATTTCCCTCCTCTCCCTGTCTCAAGACTAACCCATTTTTTTTTTATATCTCTCATGCTTTTGCTACCTTTGTTCCCGCCGAGTTCATGAGACAAATAAGTGTCTTTTTTAGAAAATTCCCATGATTAGATTAATCCACAAGAGGTTGCTTTAACCTCTCCATCTCGCACTAAACTGTAGCCACAGCGAAGACATCATCAACAAGCTTACAAGCATGCATAGGACCCGTTTCTCAGCTTCTTTTCAGAAATGAACGGGAATAATACTTCCTTTCAGCTTTTCATCATTAAAATGAATTACTGCTGCTTTAGTGGTAAGTGAAAATATGATGAATACATGTTATTTTATAATGGCAGAGAGATTGGGGGAGGGAGAATAAAGGTGATCTGTATTTAAAGAAACACTATGCTATTAAAGTCCTGTATCAGTAACATGCTGTCAATATAACATGCTACAGACAGAGATGGACACAACTAAGTAAACAATGAATTTAGAATGACAGAACAACTACCTTTAGACCTCTGTTTTTAAGGTTGAGACTATACTCACTTTAAAATAAATAGTACAGTAAAGGAATGGAAGGTCAGAACAGCCCAGGCTAATCATGAGAGTATAAATCAATGTACTAGCCATTGATTCTCTTCTGTTACTTCACTATTATAAAGGAGACAAGTAGAATGTTCTAACGTTACAGGTTTTATTCATAACTTACGATATTGGTAGAATACTGTGCTTTAACAGCTGTTCTACTCCATTATCTAAATATTATTCTAACCTTTTGTCATGTGATTTGTTTAATCCTTTTGACTGTCCTTTCACTACTGACATGTATTTATATATGATCTAGAGAAATTTCACAGGGGTGTTTTATAAAATGAATATTAATTTTCATATGGAAAATAGAATTATAGTTAACATTTAGAGTTTTTGGTAGAATGTAAAAATTCGTAAACACTGGAGAACAATGTGCATTTCACGTTTACTTATTTTTTCAAATTTAGCAAGCAGTTTGGAAGTCACATAAACTGACTAAACTCCTTGTAAACAGCAGTTCAAAGATAAAATGTCCATGAAATCTAAAGTATTATATTCACATAAACTGACTAAACTCCTTGTAAACAGCAGTTCAAATATAAAATGTCCATGAAATCTAAAGTATTATATTGCTGACAGGCATTAATGTCATAGACCTATAAGAAAATGATAAAGAATTAGGTATTTACAATGATGAAGGTTTTAAGGAGGAAGATATTGAGCTATCATTTTAAAGGTCTTACTGCAAACTGGAGGAGAAAAATGCAGCAGTATTTCATTTAGAGTATAAAATGAAAAATGTATATGTTAATATCATTAATGTAGTAGTTACTACTTATAGTTATTGAATGTCAAATGTATGATGCCTCCTTGAGACTTTAAATCCAGAAGTATGAATGCTTCTTAATTGATTAAACAAAATATAGAACTTTTATTTTATTTCTCAAAAATCAAGGTAAAAACAACAGGCCTGAATTTAAACCTCAAAAGTGCCACCCTTATACATTTTAGCTTATTAGTTAAATATATTTTGTTTTAACTATCTATTTACTTATTTCACTTGACCTCTGTTGGCTGGATTAGTGCTACTGAACTGTTAGTCACTTTTCACAGGAGATCTGAACTGATACTGATACTTCCAAAAGGAATTTAAATGTCTCAGTAGAAACTGATGAATTGAAGACATGCTTTAAATCTATGAAATATCCTTATTGTTGAGATATGAAGAACATTTAAAAGCTAATCTGGTAATATGGATGCGCTTACTGAACTATATTTCTGTGTTTCTCTTATTACATTCCTGCATTGAAAGAGAATTAGAAAATTCTCATCTACAGTATCATTCTGAATATAAAGCATTATAAGAAGAGGTAACCCTTCTTTTGTAGAATGCTAAAAGGTATATCAACCTTAACATGATGTTACACATTATAATACCGATTACAAACAGTAAACCTGAGAACAAATCAACCTCTTCACAACATTATACTATCTTATGTGTTAAGCTTAAACTCGAACTATCGTAAAGTACTGCTGTGTTTACTTATTTATAAGTCATGACATAGAAATTAATTATAATTCACCTACCATTAAAAGCTGAATTTTTAATTTCCCAAGTCATAATGTTTTAAACATACATATACCTTAGGTAGAGAGACTTACTCTGTACATAGAAGATATAGGTAGAGGGATTGTTTGGATGACTTTTTTACTCAGACAAGAGGTTTTAGACCTCATTGAGATGATAACTGGATGTATTATTCAATGTTATAGTTTTATAAAAATGTTTGAATTTAGTTTTGGGTGTCTAACAGAAATGAATGCATCTTACATATATGTGAAAGATCAACAAGTTTTCTCCATAACTTATATATCATTATACATTTTAACTTTGTAATTTTAAGTAATTTGACATACATAAGCATAATATGAAATGTCTAACTATTAATGTTAATGGTTTAATAATAATATCAAAAGGAGAAGTTTATTTAAATATTTGAACTTACATAAGCCGCAATCGGTATTCATTCAAAAAACTCATCTGACAAGTGATGATTTAAATAAATTAAACTTCAACAACTATAGAATACTGGCAAGTTCACAATTTAAACTTAAGAAAAGAGAAGTAACTATTCTAGCTAGAAATTCAACCCTCCCTCCCAAAATGATTTCAACATATCAGGATTCTTCATGAATATTCTGTTTGATAACCCTAGAAATTACTAGAAAGATTTACACTTTAGTTAATTTGTACTGGATTTCAGGGGTTGGGATAAAAACAGTTAATACAATCTTTGAAGATATTATTCATCATGCTAAGGGAAGTTTAATAATGGCAGGGAATTTTAATTGTATTATAGATGACAATGACTGTAACTCAACATGTAAAAGAAGAAATCCTCCATGTCCAGAGCCCTCCTGAAATTTACTGATACAGTAATAATTAAGGATATAAACCATTTTGCTGATCAGAACTTATTTTTCACTTTCTACTCCCATCAACATAAATCTCACTCGTGTATTGATAGAGTCTATGTTTCAAATGATCTAATAACAAAATTAAATGGGGTTAAGGTAATAGCATGTCCATTATCACATCATAACATGTTAGTTTTTGAAATAGAATCTGAACCATATCGCTCCCTACCTATTACCAGAATACTCTCATACTTTAATTTAAAAGAGTGCAAAGAGTTATATTTAAATGAAATAAAGACCTTTCTGGAATTAAATAACACAGAAGATATATGAGAAATATATATGGGACTCATTAAAATCTTATGTTGTTGTTGTTGTTGTATCTTTTGGCTTTTCCCAGTTAGGGGTCACCACAGCAGAACTCCGGTCCGCTAATGATTGGCAGTAGATTTTTACGTACAGAGTTGCCAGCCCTGACGTACAACCTTCAACGAAGGGACACCCATTCACGCATGTCTCCACACAGAAGACGCTTTAGCTGAGAATCGAACAGGATAACGTCTTACTGTAAGGCGACAACGCTACCGCAGCACCACCACCGCAGCCATTAAAATCTTATATTTATGGTAAAACACTAATTTGGTTCATTAATAAGAAAAAGTAATGGAATAAAGACATGCTTGAACTATAAACTAAACTTGACAAACTTAAACTAGAAATTCAAAAAGGCAACACAAATCTAATTCCAGAATTAACACAAATTAATAGTAAATATATTGAAACAGTGCATCATAAAACTATGATAAACCTTGAGAAAATTAAATTAAACTCGTATTCCATGAATCCTGCAACCAAAGGCAACTGGCAAATAGAACAAAAAAATGATTAAATCTAGACAGATAAAATAACTATACAACACTCATACAAAAAAGAAAGTAACTGACCTTAATAACATATTAGAAACTTTTAGACTTCATTACAATAAACTTAATTCAACAAACCTCACTCACTACTCCTTCAACAAATGAAATAACATCCTTTCTAAACAAAAATATTTCTTATAAGTTATCCCAGCAGCAAATAGACATTATTAATAAACCAATAACTGTGACTGAATTAAAATCCCAAATCATTAAACTAAAAATAAACAAAGCTCCAGGCCCAGATAACATTCTACCAGAAATGTATAAATTACTGTCAGGTCAGTCATTGTCTTTACTACTAAAAGTATACAACATATCCAAAGAAGAATTATTAACATCCCCATCCTGGAGATAGTCATTAATTTCCCCAATAATAAAACTTGGTTGTTGTATCTTGTTGTATCTTTCGGCTTTTCCCGGTTAGGGGTCGCCACAGCGGAACTCCGGTCCGCTAATGATTGGCAGTATGGATGAAAAATATTGTACATCATATAGGCCTATATCCCTATTAAACATAGATTATAAGATGTTTATGGCAATTATTGCAAATAGAATCAAACATTTTCTTCCATTGCTAGTACATGAAGACCAAACAGGCTTTATAAAAGAAAGAAATACATATGAAAACATCAAAAGAATCATAACTTTAATAGATATCACTAAACACAGAGGCATCGAATTAACTTTACTCTCCCTGGACATTAATAGTGCTTTTGATACTGTAAATTGGAGATGTTTACATCTAGTATTAGAAGAATAAAAATTTCCTAATACATTTATAAAACTAATTATATCCTTGTATGAAAACTGTTTAGCATATGTCAAATTAGGATCCCACAGATCAGGCCCCATTACAATTAAGAAGGGAAGTAAGCAAGGTTGTCTGCTGTCACCTTTACTATTTGCTTTACTGATAGAGCCTTTTGCAAACAATATTAGATCACAAGACAATATTCAGGGCATAGAAATTTCCAAAACATTAAACTTGAAGCTTCAATTATTTGCAGATGACGTCCTACTAACTCTTTCCGATGTAAACCATTCCTTACAGGCATTATTTGATTCCATGACTAATTTTCAAGAAGTTTCTGGTTTGTTATTTAATGAAAATAAAACTAAGATATTGTCTCTGAGTGCCAAGAAAAATAAAAAAAAACTAGATAAAAAATTCTCAAGATACTTTATTAATAAGGGTAAACTCCACTACCTAGGGGTTCACTTAACAGAAGACCTAAATGACATGATTCTATTTAATTATAATAATATAATAGAGTAGAAGCAATGATAACTAACTGGAACAAATATTTATACACAACGGAGGATAGACTATACCTCACTAAATCAGTTATATTTCCCAAAATGTTATATCTTATTCAAATTTTTTCACTACCACCATCCAAACATATAATGAAGTGATATTAAAATTTCTATGGCATCCAAATAAACCTCGATTTGCACTAAATTACCACTTACCAAATTGGGAAAATGGAGGAATTAACCATCCAGATGTCAAGACATATGCCTTATCTGCTATTATTAAAAACATAGAAAAATCACCCCGGGGATAACTCCAGTGGCTCTACTCGACAGAGGCACTGGGAACTAAGGTCGGGTGGCACGATGCCAGGGTAATCTTTTGGTTAGGCTTATAAAGGCCCCAGGGCCATTAGCCTATTACACACCTATAAACCTATGAACCTATGGTTAAATCCATCATATTCCTCTATATGGAAATTATTACATGAGCAGATATGTCTAGATATCATGCAAAATCATATATAAGATCATTTAATCATTTAATATTTTATCAAATATCTTCTATTGGACATTGAAAACATATATATTAGAAAATAAAAACTTTAAAGCTCCATCACATTTTATAAACCATACACTATCCTTATTTAAAAAGTTTGTAAATACTAACCCTACTATTAATTATTGGATATTCTTAATTTTTCCATTAGCTTATACCTCCAATAATTTATAAATTATTCAAATACATAAGATGGAAATTTTAAAACAAGGAAAACTACTGTTCTGGCATCAATTAATAGAAATGGGTAAGGTCCCATCCTCTAGCTATCTCATGGATAAATATAAGTAATGACTTGTGGCTAACTTTACAAACACTGAGACAATTCATATTAAATAAAATAGAAGTAATGCAAATTTCAGTCAGACAAGACATACTCAAATGTATTGAATATTTTATAGTCATAACAAATCAACCTTACCAGGGGAGTGGATACTTGTCTAACATTTATAAAATTATCAAAAAAGTGAAGATGTATCATACAAAATCTTATTGGAATTACTTCACATTGGTAAATGGACATCCCTCAGAAGAAGAAGATGAGAAAAAATCTATTCTAATACCTTCGAAACACACCACACTATCACTTCATTAGCAGTTGTACTCTTGGAGATTCTTATATAGAAGTTTTATCACTCTTCATAAGATAGCTTTAATGTTTGCTAGTGAAGATATTTGTTGGAGATGTGAAAGAAAAGTAATAGCAAACTGGGAACATTTTTATGATTGTATTAAATTAGAAACTTATTGGAGTAATGTAAATTATTTTTTTCAGACTATATTTAATGACAGTTTCAGTCTAACAAAATCACTGGTTTTGTTTAACTCCCCTATACCAAAATGTGTTTCAAAGAAAAGACTATCAGTTCTTTGGACTTTACTAACTATTGCCAGAAAGATAATTACCATAAACTGGAAAAATAAATCTTCTCCTTCATTCAGGGAATTTAAAAATCTTACTTTGACTGTTGGTCAAATTGACATCAACACACTAAAGAACAGAACAAACAGAGCAACATCATACTTAAATACTTGGCTGAATGTAATGGAAACACTGGAGAAAATGGAGGACATTCCCAACTGAAATGATGCGATTATATCATAGAAACAAATATTTACTTAAATTGATTAGACACCTTTGTAAATAGTTATGTTTTAATGGTTTAAAATTGTGATATAATTGGGAAACTAATAGAAAAAAGGTTGAAACTATACTAATTTCATGAGCTTTAATCATCCCATTGTGGTATTAGAAACGCAACAGACTTGGGGAAATAAAAAAAGAAGAAGTATTTTTTCATTGATAATATAAGAACATGTTCCTTGGTGATGATAGGGTATGTAAGGGATTCTGGAATGAGTTGTGCTTAAATAGGGTTTTGGGGAGTGAAGTTTGTGGTGAATATATTTGCTAGTGAATTTTTTTGATGTTATTGGGGTGAAATTAGGGGCCTTATTAAAGAATAGTTTAAAGCAAAATTGAGTGTTACTTCTTAGTTTTCTAACATAGCTAAATAAGGACACGCAGTTGTCCAGTTGTCCTTCATTTCAGAAGCAAACCTCCTTTCATGGCAGTAATTAACATTTTCTTACAAGAATGACAACTGCAGTGTCCATTCTTGATGGTCCCCAACACCTGGTTAAACAAGCCATTCTTTATGAAAATTGCATTGAATATTCATCTTGGTGTGTCACAGTATCTGATGCAGCTTTGCAGATAATTTCTACATTTTTTCCTGTAACTGTAGCATTCCACCTCGTAACTACCTGTAGTCTTAGGATGCCACATCTGTGTGTAAAGGAACTGATTGTTCCTGGACCCATGGTACAGTGAATGAATCAGGTATGAGCCAAGACTTTGAGACAGATACACAATGCATAGCTTATAAATGTGTGCTGGTGCTCCCCACTTGTAATTTTTATTACCAATATTGTTGTAAACTGAGATAGGAAAACTTTTAGGAAGTGGCTTAGGGGCCTTACAGAAGCTTGAGTTAGTTTTGACTACTCCTGTTTGTGGTGGTATTACATGAATTTCTTTGTAGCTGCTAATTGTGAGAGGTCTTGAACTAAGCTCTACATCTCCAGTGTTAGGCTGCTGATTAATTGATGATATTAGCCTTCAGCTACTTGTCACATTATTTTATTTACAGTAGCTGTAGTGGTACCAGGAATACAATGAACTATGATCTCCATCTGGAATGTAACATTAATTGGTTTCTAAACTAGTTATCCAGTTAGTTTTGGGCTAGTCCATTGTGCAGGAAGTGAGATTTATAGAGTGTGTTGGTGAGATATTCATAGGACCATAGGAAGAGTGGTAAGAGTTTTAGAGAGTGTCAGCATTGTTGTTGTGTAGTAGGAGGGAGTTCAATGCTGAGATGCTAAATGGTGTTAAGTAAGACAGAGTAGTGAGTGATTAAGTTATAGTGGTAATACCAAAGTTTAGATGAGTTATAGACAGTGTGGGGTTGGATTAGCCGAGTTTATGACTCATATTAGTAGGTAAAAGGGCTAAAGAAGAGAGCAGAGCCTGCGGTGTGGATTTGATGTCAATAGAGAAGGTAAGAAGAGACAAGTCAGTTTGGGTGTATAATATGTAGTAGTGAAACTGGCAGCCCAGCGCTGGGTGAAATGAAGGGATGGATGCTGGTGCACCCCACCCCCCGAAATACAAGGACTCAGTCTATACTGCGTAGGCAAATAAGAAGTGAGTCTGCAGTTCAACACAGAAATGATCTGTGGAGCTGTGTAGAAAATGTAAGATAATTATGAACAAGGAGTTAGTCAGCTAGAAGGCTGGTATACATTCTAGTAAAACACAATCCCATAATGTTGTTGCAGTTTGCAGTGAAGCTACTTAAACAACATTAATGTCTCAGTGTGTAATAAAATAGTTGTAAATAAGCATGTATAATTACATGATAGTAGTAGTAGGGGAAAACGTAAACAGTAAATTTTTTGAGTTAACGCTGAATAATCGGCTTATGAGCTTGTCAGAGACATTTAGTGCTTAAGGTGAAGAATAAAACTTAGAATGCAGGTGGGACTGCAGAAAACATCTAGTTTGCATGTACCCTGAGTTCATGAGCCAAGTAATAACAAAATGCATAACATCCAGCTAGACCTGGGGTGTACATTTGTAGGTTCAGAATGAAGTCATTAACTCAGTGATACACCTGTTGCAGCTTAACTTGTAAAATATATTTAATGATAATAAAATTACTTTAAGAAACAAATGATCATAATAGTTGAGTAAAGAAAGGATCTGTTTCCCTTTTACTGTGCTTAACCGAGTAAAGTTGGAAAGTGATGCAGGGAGGCACAGTCATTGCAGGAAAAGTGTGTATATAAATATTTTGACTAACTTATGAACAGCTAAAGAGGTTGAACGCAGGTACCTCACTCACAGAATTCCCAGCACAGTTAAAGCTCCTTAGTCAGTCCAAAACTTATTGCCCCTCCTACAAATAATGATTTAAATAGGGCCCAGCTGTTGGTTATTTTGCAGGCTTACTAGGTTTCAATAAACAATTGTTATGAATTCATGATATTTAAAAATGTTACAGTTAGAGATGTAGCAACAGAGCAGGGAAGGCTTTATTTTAATTTTGTCGCTTTTCCTGAAACTGTCACAATTATGTACAATCCAAAAAGACTACAAAATTTAGAGAAGGGATTTAACAAAATACAGCAATGTAGCTTGTCTGGTCCAAACTTGTCCGTGGAAAGGTTATATCCTCGTGAATGGAGTTCCAGCCTGTGCTTCACTTTGCTGAGACTGGGGAACTCATGACTGTAGCATGGATCTTAGACCCATGTGCTATAATTCAGAGAGAGTCTTTCAAGTATGAAAGCCTTGTACTACTTTCATACTACAACTAACTCATTGGACCAGGGCAATCATGACCAAAACAGTGGGTTTTCAGTGATCATCCTGCCTAAAATGCACAATACCCCCTTCCTCTGTCTACCTAGACAGAGACACTATCCCAAGATATGTGAACTTTGACACCTGCTATCAGAATAAGCAGCTCCGACCAATAAGATGCCATATATCTCCTAGTCACAAGAGAGGTGATTCATACGTTTAACTCCACCTGTATCTACTCACATTCATTCATAGTGACTAGAAAGGATCTACAGTTTTCCATGGCCTATTCCTAAGGCCCACACCCCAAATCACTGGGTGAATTCCAGTGTTGTTTACCTATGTTTAAAGGGATGAAAGCACTCATTCACCATGTCTATACAGGGATCATTGTTGGACTGGAGTTAATATTTTGAATTTCAATTATACTTTTTTGCATTATGTATTACTAAATTATGGGGCTGATGACATTATATATAAGGATTTCGTATTTTGCATACTTTCAGTTTTTTTAAATAGTATAACAAGTTTTAGGAAAATGAATTAGATTATAATTGACAAAACCATAACACAGCAATAGATTTTATAAAGCAGGAACAGATGAGACACTGCTCATAAAATATTAGGTACTGAGTTAATGCACAGCAAGAAAATGACCTGCTTAATAAATAGTTGCATACTATTCAGCTAACAATGTTAAATTAATGGTGAATTCATTTATTTTTGTCTAAATAGCTCAGAAGAAGCCTTGCTGTGAGAAAAAATGCAGCTGAATCAGTAAAGTATGACATTTTTTTAACTTTGTAGCCTCACCAAGAAGTGATGCTGTACATTTGCAAAACCTCTAGCGAAGCCAAATGAAACCTAATGTTAACTGTTGCATGTATTTGTATGTATCCAAAGTATTTATACAGTAGCAGGGACTTTGAGAGGGAGTTAACAGTAAACAGAGTCTGTGTGCATACGAGTTCTTGGGGAGAATTCAGTAAAAGTTTTTAAATGTGCATGCTTTTCATTCAGTCATCACAATCTGTACATACTTAACTGTGTAACTACAGTACAGTAACTTCAGAAACATACTTAATGTATAGCAGTAGTATGGAAACCAGACAATGGGCTGATGCTAAAGTGAACATGCACCTAGCAGTGGTCAAAATGAAAAATCAAGTACAGCTAGTGTTTTAGAGTCAGAAATCACCATCTGTGTCTTGGTAACTCTCCGTAGTTCCTCATTGCGCTTATAAAAGCTAATGTTCTTCCTGACTGGATAAAAAAAAGTACTCATATTCATAGCAGCAGTCAGATAGCTGATGACAAAAGACAGACCAGTACAATAACCAGATCAGACAGACAGACAGTTAAGCTCAGGAAAGTTGATATGCCAGTCCAAATAATCAACGATAGTCAATAAAATGTGGCCGTTAATGAACAGTGATAAGGCCATGTAGCAACGTACCAAAATTTAGCATGATATATCAGGTCATGCAAATAATTAAATTGTTGGCTAAATTGGTCATCTGTTGGAGAGTTTCTTGGTCAATTATGACTTGGTGACCTTAACAGAAAAGCCAGTCCAACCATTGTTATTGTCAATCATAACACCACAATAAAGCATGGCAAAGCCAAAAAAAATAAATCTATGTACTACTGTACTCCCTCTTCCCACTAATAATTTACTCATATCTGGGGATATCCACCCCAACCCTGGCCCCTCTCCCTCTCTCCTCAATCAAACACCCCCCTTATCTTCTACCTCCCTTCCTTCCGCAGACACCTCTCACCATACCCAGCCTCTTACACTAAAGTCATCCATATCCAAGCACCTGGCAATATACTCTCAAAATATTCAAAGCCTAACCAACAAAATCACCAATTTCCATGCTTGGATAATACATACAAACCCTCACATCCTTTCCTTATCTGAAACATGGCTTAAGCCACATATCAATAACAATGAAATTCTCCCACCAGGCTATAATATCTATCGCTCTGATAGATTCCCAAAAAAGGGGGTGGTGTAGCCATCCTCCACTCCAATAGCCTCAGTCTCTCTCCTTTCCCCCGCACCCATCCCTGACTTTCACCCATCTGAGCTCATCATCCTTAATTGCAAACTTAGCTGTTGCCGCCATCTATATCCCTCCTGGAAACAATTCATCCACTTTAGAGAATATCTTATCCTGGTTTTCCCACAATATTACCTATGAAACCCTCATCTTTGGCGATTTAACCACGACTGGTCTAAACTTAAAACTGACTCTTCACAACTCAGCATCATCCTGCATGGTTTCCATCAACTGATATCTTTGCCCACCCGCCTCCATAAAAACTCATCTTCCGGCTCCATAATTGACTGGATACTCACCAACTCCCCTCACCACTACCACAACTCCATTACCCTGCCAGACCAACTTAACGACCACCTCCCCACATTGGTCCTTTGATACACCATCCAACCCCCCCCCCCAATCTCACCTTTATAGAGATTGCCGAAAACTTCTTAATTTTATTGTAGCCCAGTTCAGCTGTATTCTATCCACCATTGACTTATCCATCCTTAGACAAATTGCTCTCAACGATGCAGTTAGTAGGTTCAATAGCATCTTCCTGAATAACCTGAACTCCCTTGCTCCCTCTAGGAAGGTTAGAATAAAACCCAATTATGCTTCCTGGCTCTCAAAAGAAACTAAGTCCTTTATGCTAAAAAGCGATAGAGCTTGGAAAGCCTGGATCAAAACAAAGGAATTACGTCTGCTATATAATTATAGACACCTCAGAAATCTTACAAAAAAACAAACCAGTAATGAGAAAAAGTCTTTTTATAACTCTGCCCAATTCAGTAACAAATCCAGCCCTAGCAAGTTCTGGTATAGTATTAACAAATTTTTTTCTCCAGGCTGCCCCTCAACTCCCTGCCCCTACCCAAGTACATCTCCTCTGGAAACTGCTACTCTTCTCAATAAACACTTTATTGAAACCATTCAAGCACTCATACTTCCAACTGTAACACAACTTGTCTGCCTACCCCTCCCAATTCTTCTAACAAACAACTATTCTCTTTACATCCAGTTTCTACTTCCTACATCAGATCTCTTCTTCACAAACTCAAACCTTGCTCTCCCTCCACTGACAGTCTACCTCCTACCTTCCTAAAACTTGCTACTGACTCCATTGCATATCCAGTATCTATACTAATCAGTAGACCTAGTCAGGAATCCACCGTCCCTACCCTATGGAAATCCTTTTTCACTATTCCCCTGCATAAAGGTGGAAACTCTACAGACCCATCTAACTATGACCTATAGCTATTCTATCTCGCCTCTCTAAGATTCTCGAAAAATGTATCCACTCACAACTATTCAACTGCCTCCTCCAGCATAACCTCCTTACTCTCACTCAGCATGGTTTCCGTCCCAACCACAGCACAACTACTGCCCTCTTATTTTTTACACATACCATTGCCGAGGCCCTAGGCAATAACAAACTCATATCATGTCTCTTTCTTGACCTTTCCAAAGCCTTTGATACAGTCTCTCATCCCCTGCTGCTATTTAAACTTGCAGACCTCAGTCTATCTTCTTCCTCCCTTGCCTGGTTCTCCAGTTACTTATCCTGCAGGCAGCAATCTGTTAAATGGCTCTCTTCCACTTCTCCATTTATACCTGTCCCATCTGGGGTACCACAAGGTTCCATCCTGGGTCCCCTCCTAGTCAATGTCTTTGCCAATGATCTCTATACTTCTTGTAAACAATAATCCCTCATCCAATATGCAGACGACTTGTCTCTCATCTCCATCTCAAGCAATATCTCCAATCTCTACACTCTTACTCAACATGCCTTCCTATCCACTGAACAGTGGTTATCCAGGAATCTACTCATTCTCAACCCTAAAAACACCAAACTCTTATTATTTTTCCCCTGATCTCTGTCTCACCTCAAATCCACCTTTATTATTACTTCCTCTAATAACACTGCTATCCAACCTGAAGCTCACACTAAACTCCTTGGGGTCATCATAGATGATGGACTCAAATTCAACTTGCACATCCTCAAAAGCATAAAAAAGACTCACCAGAAACTTGGTTTACTGTATCGCAACAAAAAATTTCTAACTTCAAATGCCAGACTCTCCCTTGCACACGCTCTTCTCCTCCCCTCCCTTCTATATGCTGCCCCAGTGCTCACCAACATCCAGACTGCTACTTTAAACAAACTCCAACAAATGTACCACAAGATAGCTAGATTTATCACAAACTCTCCATACAATGCACATCACTGCCTTGCCCTAAATACTCTGCACTGGTTAGAATTACCCTATCTTCTACTGCAGTCACAACTTCAAATGTTACACTTCATTCTTTACAAACCTTCGTCTGCTCTGCTCTCTCTTCCTTCCTCTCTATCTACACTCCTCCATGGACTCTCTGTACCTCTAATCATCAACTACTACAAATCTACCAACCCGAAAAAATAGCTGGCAAACACCTATACAAATACTCCGTCACCCAAGCCTGGAACAAACTCCCAAGAGACATTTGTTCCATCATTCAACCATCCCACTTTAAAGAAAAACTCAAACTTCATCTACTCATCTCCAAAATATGTCCTTGTCAAGCCCCTACATAAGCTCCCCACAACCCTACTATATACCTTTTCAGTCCCTCCATATACAGCTAAGTACTCCACTATTGCGGATACTTATTAAACTCTACAATCAATACTGTTGGACTTAACTCTTTTTGTAAATATGTAAATATATTTTTAGTCTGTAAAAATATTGATATGTATATATCATGTGTTTGCATTGCTGCCTTTGTCTCTCTAACATTCTTGCATAACTGATTTTGACCATATTTTTGATTCAAATGTTTATTCCTCTGTAAACTGTTTGTGTTTTTTTTGGAGCTTTTCTCCTCAGGTCTCCACTGAAAATGGGCCACAAGCCCAGCTGGACCAACACAGTTAACAAATGCCAATAAATAAATAAATAAAATAAAATAATAGTTGTACAATAAATTACTAATACTCAGAATGAGAGTAACAATACAAAAACAAATCATACCATGGAGATAACACCAATAACAACCAACTGCCGCTGTCTTGTCATCACATCTCCCCAATATCAATAAAATAAAACACAGTGATCCCCAATATTAGTAAAGTAAAATACAATGACCACATCAGCAGATGTTGTGATAAAGACCAATATGGTACTGTGTGTCATAGACTGATTAAAATACTCAGAAAGAGGCTTTTACATCTTTTGATTGCATATTAGGGATAGTATTTTTTTTTCAAAATATTTCAGCTTCATGCAGTTTTTAGTGCTTGGATGTGTAAAGTCTTCCTTAAACTTCGACTCAAGGACAGAAGAGTGTATTCTTTATTTTTCTCTTTCTAATGCAGGCTAGCCAGTTGTATGTCTTTCGGTTTATATTAGCTTTGCAAGGGTCACTGTGCAATGTCTGTTACATTCAATATTTCCTTTATCTATTTGTTTAACCCTTTTGTGTACATTATGATCTATCATTCGATCTGTATGCCTTATTACTGATTTACAGCACACTTAATCAGGTAACCAATGTACTTGTTATAAATATGCAACTCATCTCTTTAACTGAACTAATTGCACAATTTATGCTGGCTTTATAGGACACCTGGGGCCTTTGAATTCGCATGGTGACTTATTGAAGTCTCTTTGTGCTTGGAGTGAGCTTGTAGAATCCTATGGTGGTTGTGTATCAAAACCCATTGAGTTGAGAGAGGATAAAAACTACTGTGTAATTGTTAACTCTTAGCTATGTATAATTATTTCACACTGACCATAAATGTTTTATTGTTACCCCATTTCCCTCTGTCTTTCATTGCCATGATTAATATTCTTAGATGCATGTTTTGTTATCAATTCAGCAATATTTAGTTTTACTACCATTAAAGTAAACTTTATTATTTTAAATGAATGACTTATTTAAGAAACTTTCATACAATAACCACATTTTCTATTTTTTTCCTACTAAGGAAGATAAACAGTACTTCTGCATGTAATACATATGCAGCTCCGTAAATGTGATAAAATATTAATTAGTTTAAACTACTTGGGTTATTATACAGTTCTGGTGCCATTGATAATTTACCACTATAAATTCTGAGCATTTTACTTTGTGTTTGCTAGTACCACATAAAAATAGTCATATAACACACGCATTGCACTGCACGAATCTCATGCATAGATTGTCTTTCAGGCAAGGTTATACATTTTTTTATGTGTTAATTCTTTGAAAGTTATAACTTTGCCACATTAGCACTTTTTCTATAGCTAGTTGGTGTAGCCAACACAGATGGCAAATGTAAAATGCTTTTGGATGAAACAATGAAGTGGGACATGTTTCTCCAAAATTTAGTATAATTTTCACATTTGTTGTTTCCACTTGGATGCAGTACCTTTATTTTTAAAAGCAATTCATATTTTACTATCTGATTAAGCAAATCTATTATATAGGTCCCTGCTTCTAAGTAAACACGATACATTTCTGTAGTATAGCTGTTTTAAGTAATGTATGTAATATATGACTGCTTGGCAGTTTAACCCTCTGGTTTATCTTACAAGATGATTTCATAGCTTCATAGGTAGGTACTAGGCTAATTGCACTTGCTGGCTATTTTAAACCCATCAGTTTTCCCTTTTGGTGCTTGAATTACCCTATCCCATTTGATGTTAGATTGGCCTTACCCACTGAAAAATTATATACTACATTCTGTTGGTTTCTTGCTGTTACTTGCATTTACATGCATGCATACCACAGTATATTTAACTATTTATTATGACCAACTAGTCTTATTACTGTATTGTACTAAGTACAATAAATACACTGAGACAAATTGCTTCAGTTTATATGCATTTTACTATTACATTTTCCTTTCGAATCTACAAGCATGCAACACAGATGCTGTCAGATCTCTATGGCAAATTCCCAAAGCTTGTTTATACACTCTCATATTTATACCAAAATGTCTGATATTTTTCCTCAGTCTGATGTATTACAATCTTTCTTTGTATAACACTTTTCTTTGTTCTTCTAATTTATGATTTGTCTTTGATTCTTTTTCAAGTTCGGTGGTCCAAGGAAACTGAGTCTTGCATTACCTGAAACGTGGTGTTCCAGCACTATCTGAAACTTGATGTTCTAACGTTATCTTGCTTGACGTTACATCTCTTTACTTCGTTGATGTCCTTCCAGCTGCCATCTGCGCAGTTATTTTTACAGATTTTGTTTCTCAATAACATACTCCTTTACATGGATGCCAATATCTAATTAAGCTATGCCAGCACACTTACTACTTTTTATTTTTTAGCATTTTATACTATTCCTAAATTAACCCTTTATATTTCATTTCATGTTATTCTTGCAGCTTTTCATTCAAGCTAATAATCATGCTAACAACAGTTTTGAAAAGACAGTGAATACTATTATTCTTTCACCCATCCCATGGTCAATAATTATATATTACCTTTAGTGTGAGGGCTCTATGCATGGGATAAAACATTTAGGAGATGCCACTATCCATTAGTAGTACAGGGAGCAATCCTGGGCTAAATTCTCTGTTTCCCATCCGTAAATCCTAATTGCACTTGAATATGGGCAGGGATGAGCTTTGTTTTATGGCTATGGGGAGTCTGTCAAATGCAGCCATATCGTCTGTGAGGTAAATCTGTCCCACCAAACTGTTACTTTTGATGTCTCAGAAAAGGTTTAGATCCCTAGGTTTGGTAGTTTTGATGCCATTTGACTTGCTGATGTGAAGCAAATTCCTCAGTATTGGGTCAAAAGATGCCTTGTATGCCACTTGTATGCCAGACACACTCTTAACAGTCTATAAGATGAGTATAGTGTCTGGGTTTTGAGTCAATCCATGTAGGGCATATTATTTAGGCCTTGTATCATTTTTGTAAGGTATCTTTCTTTCATAGCTGCCTCATTTGACTTTCTGGTTTATGAATCAGGGCAGCAAATTTGGGAATCTAGATCCCACCACTCAGTGGAGTGCAGTATAGAAACACTATTATGGCTTAAGGTGTAATGGGTAAACAAGTTAAGCAGTATTTTCCACCCTAGTATTAAAACCCAGCCTAGCAGTACTTTTTAATTTATTTAATTTTTTAGACAGTACTTTAGCAATTCACTATGCTTTCTGTTAAGATGGTTGAGTTTACTTCGTAATAAGTGGTAGCATTGTGTGTGTGTGTGTGTGTGTGTGTGTGTGTGTGTGTGTGTGTGTGTGTGTGTGTGTGTGTGTGTGTGTGTCACAGACAATTTAAAAAGCTCTGCCTATACACTGTGATATTTATCTAACAATCGTGTTGTCTCTTTAAGTCTACAATACTAACAGAGTAGTATTTTAAATATATACTATAATCCAAAACATTGTAGTCTTTTACCCCTGATAAATTCTGTCTGCTATATGCAAATAAGCCCTATATTATTGTGTGTTTTAAACATGGTACAGTATTGGATGTGCACAAACCACCACCTGTCTTCAGCAACCAACAGCATCATTTACACCTTTCTGTTTAAGTGAATAACATAATTGTTCCTGTATGTACAATACAGTCTGCTGTTTGTGGCAGTTATTTTGTCTCTCTTACTGTTGTGACCATGAGTATTGTTATTCCCACTTTAAAAGGCATTATTTCCCACCGAGATGGCTTTGTCTGCTTTTCATAATCTCTTTAGCTCGTCTTTGCTTGCTGTTAAGATGCTAAGAAGTATTGCTTTGGAACCTCAACTGCACTTTCAGCATGAGCAAATGAATTATATCATAATCTATTTTGTTATGAGCAGGTCATATTAAACTCCTACTTTCTCATACTAGCATTTCAAATTAAAGATCTACCCTTTGCTATGCTATTCTGTCTCAGTAGGCAAATTAAATTAAAGATAATAGTAAACCTCTGAAGACTCTCTACTGAGGCAAATTAAAATAAAGAAAAGAGCTGGATTTTGAGGACTACATTTTTGAAGCTGTTTGCTGCTGGATTTTTCTTCTGCCTTTGAAGCAGACATAATCTAACTCCACTTATAATCATGACTTTATGTTATGACTAAGAATTATGCATATAATTTAAATATAGCAGTGCCCTTAAATCTGTTTTTTCCTTTCTTTTTCTTACAGGTAGATCATACATTTAATTAGTTAAGGACGGAGTCCTTCCTATTCCATAATGAAACAGAGGAATGTTCCCATGTGGAATACTCATAAGTTGTCATGGATATTCCTCCTTTTGTTGTTCTCATACTCCGTTCTTATCTACAACACGCAGTGTAAGCATCCCATCAGTGCTTGCCTGCTGCTTGAAGTACAGGATATGCCAGCTGACTAAATGCAGTTCCGTTCTTTCCTGCTCACTTCCAATGCTCTTGTTATAGTCCTTCAAACAACAATTTTAGCTACTTGTACTGGTATGTTAAGCTCTACCTCAACTTGTTAAATATGTGCTTGTAGCATAAAATGAGTGGCTAACCCTTACTTCTTCTTTGTACAGTTTAGGAAAAGTTTGACACTTGCATGGGCTTGGTGGCAGATTTTTATGGATTCATAGATTAAGTCTCTGCTTCGTCTTGTAGGTGGAAAGCATCAGACTTTGCTACTGTCCTGCATGACTGTCTTGCGCTGTCTTGCTGCATACTTTGCTCTGCACCTTAGCCTGCAGAACATTCAAATGCAATTCCAGACAAAAGCAAAAATCAGAAATAACAGGAAACTTCGTAAAAGGCAAAAAACAGGCTGTCCATAGATACAAAGTACCACAGCAAGCCCAATATTCCAGTAACACTGCAGGGATCTTACATGAGTTTAAAATATGACAGACCCTGAAAAAAGCTGCCATTAATGGCTTCTTAGTTTTTTTTTCCAAACACCTTTATTGAATTATCACTTCTGACATAGGCAAGTTTGCATTCATATAAAATCTTACTATAATTAATATAACAAACATTTTACTTCACATATATTGCTATATGTCATATAACCTAAGCAACATTACATAAATTATTCAATTCCTACCTTTTTTAAAAAAAGAAACATCTTTATTAAACATCACTTACTACATAGGCAATCATACATTTATACAAATGAAAAGCAAATCACACAGATGCAATTCTAGTTACAAGCATTTTACATCACAAACCATACTTACACACTCCCAGTTGCAAACAGTATACATCACTTATAATTACCCAATCTTTTTCAAATACTACATAGATCATTTAAGTCCTGCTACTTGTTAAACTCCATTCCTCCCTTGTATATATTGTTCCCACAGTTCCAATACTAGAAGTCGTGGCAACATTGGTGGCTGGAAGTGAAGGTACTTTATATTAAAACCATTTTCATACATTTGCCATTGGGGCCGTTATGTTTATAAGTTCAAATTCATTTAGCTGTGAGCTGAGCAGATCTCTTTTCAGTGGTACTTGTAGTTTACTAGCATTAAAAAGTTTTAGAATTCAGTAGACTGAAGTAAAAAAGAGGCATATTTTAATCTTACATTATAGATACAATTTGAGAGCCACAATGGGGGAAGATTCCTGGAACAGAAACTGAATAACAGAGGACTGTTGACTTTTAACAATAAAATCTTGTTTCCTGATGTCAACAAACAATTTGAATATTTTTGAAAAATTTGAATAATTTTAACAGTGCTGAAATATTTGACAGTGCTACTAATAGGATTTGCAGTATTTTTTCAAATGCCATAGAACCACATGGGAACAGCCAAAAGGACTATTCTGTTTTAGGGATGTTTTTAGAAGCAGTATATTATAGAAACCACTGCTATCTATGGACTTATCATATCATGACACTTAATAAGTAGCACACATAGACAGTATGTGAAGTTTAAACTCTATGAGGCCTATATTCAATTGAATTTTCTGGAATATCAATTTATCATATGATATGTTAATTGCTATAGTTAACAGATTACCATGTAACTGTATTTGCCCTATTTCTAATGCACCCTTTGTTTAAAAAAAAAAATAATAATATATATAGACACACATATAAAAGATAAAGTAAAAAGCTTAAAATCCAAAATAGTTTATTAAAAAATACATTCAGTGAGAGCTTTCATCTCTGCTCAAGATTTCTTCAGACTAAATGCTGTAAAAAACAGACACCATATTTATACAATTAACTTAACTGAACTTGAATCAATGTTTAATTCTCTTCCTTAAAAAAAAACTTCAAAATTCTCTTTATCATTCAAACCTGGAGGGTATCAAGCATCTAACCTAACTTCCCATACATATTCCCTCAGTCTTATTCATCCTCTGCATTAAATATTATTTCAGGATTCACAATTTGATCTAAAACAACAGCCTTAAAATCAGTTTTACAATTGTCGTTATTATAATGTTTGCTAAGGGCATTTTTCTCATCCTTAGTCTTTATTGGATACAGATATTCATATATTCTGTGGCAAAGGGCTCTACTGCTTCATCACATGCTATCAAATATACTACAAATTTTGAGTTATAGGGATATCTATCCTTTATTTTGATATTAATATTTGTTACTTTCATCTCAGT
Organism: Protopterus annectens; assembly: GCF_019279795.1. Taxonomy (NCBI): domain Eukaryota; kingdom Metazoa; phylum Chordata; order Ceratodontiformes; family Protopteridae; genus Protopterus; species Protopterus annectens. The sequence continues at coordinate 1,986,910,031 of NC_056741.1, forward strand.
AATACTTGTATACAAGTAAGAACAAAAGTTACATTCAGCATTGGAACATTCCTAGCTTTTCATATTTCTTATCAAGGAAGCTTAACTTGGACTAAAAAAAAAAAAATAAAACTTTTCCCCTTTTTATTTACAGGCATAGGTTTTCCCCCACTACTTTTTAACATCAGGGAAGCTACTTAAAACTTTCCAGTTTTCTGAGATAAGACTTGTGATATCTTTCTCATCTACATTGCTAACCCCTTGTATAGAAATACTATACTGATGGCTTTCTTGTCCTCCTTTACAACTCTCTTCTTTTCTATGTCTTGTTTGTGCCGCTTCTTTATATTTTTCATTCACAATTTCTCTGGGGTAACCTCTTCTGAGAAAATTATTACAAAGTGCATTGCTCTCAAGACGAAAATCAGAATCGTTGTCCATCAGTCTATCTATTCTTGTAAGCTGGCTCTTTATTATATTAACTTTAGCTGTTTTGGGGGCCCACTTTTATAATTCAAATAACTATTATTCTGTATATTTTTCTTATAAATCTTAATTAATGATTTCCCTGGTTCTTTGTAAACTTTCACATCTAAGAAATGCACACTTTGTATATTCCACGTGGATGTAAATTTCAAGTATTCACATGCATTGTTAATATAATTTAAAAAAATCATTAAATGTTTCTATATTTCCTCTCCATATTAAAAATGTTTATATATGATGATATTTTTAAAGTAAACACTTGAAACTATATTTGCTTTTTCTCATCCATTCATAAATATATTGGCGTAGCGACACCCATAGCTAGCCCTTTAACCTGTTGAAATAAATTTCCATTAAATTAAAAAAATATATATAAGGCAGGATAATGACTAAAATTTCCATAATCAGACCTACTTTCTCAGTGGGTATGACTTTAGAATCAATTAATTACAGTCTATGTCCATTCCTTCTTTGTTATGTATGACTGTATGTAGTGATTTTTATGTCTAAGGTGAGTAATAAATCAGATTATAGTACTTTAACTTGTTTGATCTTATTTTTAAAATCAAAACTGTCTTTAATGTAAGAGTCAGATTTTACCACAATATTTTGTAGTAATTTATCAACATAAATGGCCATTTTTTTCAGTTTTTCTTTTATTGCAAGCAACAATTGGTCTAAACGGTAGGTCTTCTAGAGACTTATGCACTTTAGGAAGCCCAAAGATCTTACTAATATTGGGGTATACTAATCATTTCATTAAAACCCAGTCATTAATAAGCATACGTGCCATAGAATATGCTTTCTTTATATCTAAACATGTCATTTTCTTATAAAAAGCATTATCAGCAAGCATCTGCATCATTTTCTCATTGTATACGTCTGTCTAGAATAACACCAGAGTTTCCCCTTATCAGCCTTTGTCCCAGTCAGGTGATCATGGTTTAAAATTTCATAGAATGCTTTTTTTCTTGTGTGTTCATACTATAAAACTTGTTATTTAACAATTTTCTTATTTGTTTCTCAGTAACATTCAAAACAGCCTCTAATTCTGGCTGTAACAGTGGGTTAAGTACATTTGGTTTACGTAGTGTATTAATCCTGGCCCTCTCAACTGTCCCTGATCGTCAGGGACGTCCCTGATTTAGACTCCGATTTTAGGATTGTCCCTCTTAATCCCTCTTAAAACTGGTGACTGCTGAAGAAAAGGTGATGAATTGCCCTTAATAAATAATGATAGTAATTCAGAGTTATAGACGTTTTACGTCAGAAAATCTCTATTGATCCACATTCTCTTATTCTGCAAATATTTCAAGTTAATAGTACAACCATTTAAAATATGTCCCTGATTGTCCCTGATTATTTGAGGATTTGTCCCTGATTCTGTTGAGATTTGTCTCTGATCGGTTGAGAGCTATGGGCCCTGGCCACATCTTCATTAAAAAAACCTTTAAATTCAATTTCCGAATATAATCTCTCAAATTATTAACCATGTCACATGTATCTGCCCTTCTAGAAGGCACAAAACCCCAGCCTTTTTTTAAGTGACATATTGCAATGAATGTCATTTAAAAACACTTTAGATAAATTTAAAATTTTGAAACTGTCAGTGGACATACCTAAAATCTTTTCATGTTCCTCCCCTGTCTATTTTGTTTGCAGTTTTGTTTTAAATTCTTTGAAAAGTATCCATTTCTCTATAACTTGTGGGCGTAACAGCTTGTACCCACATTTGATTTCCAGTCCCCATTCTCTGGTAAATCTCTATGGGTTGAAAAACCTGTTCTTTATAATTTCCGTTGCTATTCTGCTCTGTATTTTCTTCCTGCCCTTAACAAACATTATAATAATGGCAATTGTAAAACTGATTTTAAAGTAGTTGTTTTAGATCAAATTGTGGATCCTGAAATAATATTTAATGCAGAAGATGAATTAGACTGGAGGGAATATATATGGCAAGTTAGGCTAGATCCATGTTACCCTCCAGGTTTGAATGATTAGGAGAATATTAAAGTTTTTTTTTTTTAAAAGGAAGAGAATTAAGCATCAATTGAAGTTCAATTAAGTTAATTGTATAATATGCTGTCTGTTTTTTTATAGCATTCAGTCTAAACAAATCTCAAGCAGAGATGAAAGTGCTTACTGAATGTTGATTTAATAAACCATTTTGGATTTTATTTTATCTATTGTGTCTTTTGTGGTGTTATTTCCATTTTTGTTATCTATCTATATGTGTGTGTGTGTGTGTGTGTGTGTGTGTGTGTGTGTGTGTGTGTGTATGTAGAAGCGCAACTTTCCATCTAAATGGAAAGTCATTAACTTCTGGTAGAGCCAGTTCAGCTGATTTTTGAAGCATTCACTATTTGATGACACATGCACACACACACGCACACACACACACACACACACACACACACACACACACACACACACACACACACACACACACACACACACACGTGAGTGTTTATAAATAGGTAATCTGCATGCAAGTAAAATGCAGTGTATTTTGCAGGAGGGGAGACAAGGCCTCCTGTACTCCTGCTACTTATATATATTCCTATTCCTATCCATATTCTAAGAATGCACAACATCACGGAAAGGGCATATTCCTCAACCCTAATATTGCCCTACTGTCAATTATATGTTTTCTCAACAAAACAGATACTAACTACACATACAGCTTATATTATATATTAGGTTTACTATCATTTCCACGAAGGGCTTTCTGTTGTAGATATCAACATCGAAAGACAGTTTTCCAAGTGGCTAGACCTTGAATGGAATGCCAACGAATCACATCATCGAACATTGAATGGAACATGTACTCCAACAGCCACATTTCCAAAACAGTGAATGTCGAACTCTCACTTTTATCATGGTTCGAAAAGGGGGCGGAACAGCATTTTATTTTCAGCATACCAGTTTGGCGATGTCAACATTTGACAGAAGGCACTTCGTGGAAATGATAGGAAATCTATATATTATATCTCTCTCTCTCTCTCTCTATATATATATATATATAGATATATATGTGTATGTGTGTGTGTGTGTGTGTGTATATATATATATATATATATATATATATATATATATGTATATATATATATATATATATATGTATATATACACGTGTGCATAATCTATCTGTCTATCTATCTATATATATATATATGTGTGTGTGTGTGTGTGTGTGTGTTTGTATGTGTGGTGTATGTGTGTGCATGGCTTAGTTCTATGGGACTGATGAATAACACGCTGGACAGGAGGGTAGAAATGAGCAGCCAGTGCTGGCTTTCCCATTCCAGGTAGAAGGTGAATGGTACCAAGTGACCACTATTCTAGTGCATGGGGAGGCTTGCATATTCGCCATAAACTTGGGAGATGTAGGCTTGGTATCCAAAGCCAGTGAATGTTGTTCTCAAGAGGCATGTGTGGGGAAGCATACACATGCCAGGGGAGAGCATTTGATACCCATGATGATGCATTGCCAGCATCAGTCACAGGGGTGGAAGAACATGTGCCAGTAGTGGATGGGTGTTTGATGATTGTGTGGGAACAGGAGAGAAACAATGTATTAAAAAAGAACTTTAATTTAGCTCAGTAATAACACTACTACTGCTACTACTACTACTAATAATAATAATAATAAAGGTAACAGCCTTTTCAAAATGTGTTGTTTGGACTCAAAAGCTACATACTTTGTTCTGTATCATCATCTTCTTTTGGCTGTTCCTGTTAGGGGTCACCACAGCGGATCATCTGTTTTAATTTTTTCATATCCTCTGCATCTTGCTCTCTCACACCAACCACCTGCATGCCCTCTCTCACCGCATCCATAAACCTTATTTTAGGCCTTCCTCTTTTCCTGTTACCTGGTAGCTTCATCCTTAGCATCTTTTCCCCAATATACTCAGCATCATCTTTTCCCCAATATACTCAGCATCCCTCCTCAGCACATGTCCAAATCAGTGTAACCGTGCCTCTCTGGCTTTGTCTCCAAACCTTCCAACCTGGGCTCACCCTGTAATATACTTGTTCCTAATCCTGTCCACCCTCGTCACACCCAGTGCAAATCTTAACATCTTTAACTCTGCCACATCCAGCTCTAACTCCTGCCTTTTTGTCAGTGCCACTGTCTCCAACCTATATAACATAGCTGGTCTCACTACTCTCATGTAGACCTTCCCTTTCACTCTTACTGGTACTCGTCTGTCACAAATCACTCCTGACACTCTTCTCCCCCAACTCCATCCTGCCTGTACTCTCTTCTTCACCTCTCTTCCACACTCACCATTACTCTGAACTATTGATCCCAAGTATTTAAACTCATCCACCTTTGCCACCTCTACCCCTGCATCCTCACCATTCCTCTATCCTCCCTCTCATTCACTCACATATATTCTGTCTTAGTCCTGCTGACCTTCATTCCTCTTCTATCTAGACCATATCTCCATCTCTCCAGGGTCTCCTCCACCTGTTCCCTACTCTCACTACAGATCACAACATCATCTGCAAACATCGTAGTCCACGGGGACTCCTGTTTGATCTCGTCTGTCAACCTGTCCCTCATCATTGCTAATAAGAAAGGGCTCAGAGCTGATCCTTGATGTAATCCCACCTCCACCTTAAACGCATCCGTCACTCCCACTGCAGACCTTACCGCTGTCACACTACCCTCGTACATATCCTGTACCACTCTTACATACTTCTCTGACACTCCCGACTTCCTCATTCAATACCACAACTCATCTCTAGGCACCCTGTCATATGCTTTCTCTAAGTCTACAAAAACACAATGAAACTCCTTCTGACCTTCTCTGTACTTCTCCATCAACACTCTCAGAGCAAACATCACATCTGTAGTGCACTTTCTCGGCATGAAACCGTACTGCTGATCACTAATCATCATGTCCCTTCTTAACCTAGCTTCCACTACTCTTTCCCATATATTCATGCTGTGACTGATCAATGTAATCCCTCTGTAGTTACTACAGCTCTGAACATCACCCTTATTCTTAAAAATTAGTACCAAAACACTTTTTCTCCATTCCTCAGGCATCCTCTCACTTTCCAAAATTTCATTAAACAATCTGGTTAAAAACTCCACTGCCATTTCACCTAAACACCTCCATGCTTCCAGAGGTATGTTATCTGGACCAACAGCCTTTCCAGTCTTCATCCTCTTCATAGCTATCCTTACTTCTTCCTTGCTAATCCATTGCACTTCATGATTCACTATCCCCACATCATCCACCCTTCTCTCCCTCTCATTCTCTTCATTCATCAACTCCTCAAAGTACTCTTTCCATCTGCTCAACACACTTTCCTCGCTTGTGAGTATGTTTCCCTCATTATCCTTTATCACCTTTACCTGCTGCACATCTTTCCTAGCTCGGTCCCTCTGTCTAGCCAATCGGTACAGGTCCTTTTCTTCCTCCTTAGTGTCCAACCTTTCATACAACTCTTCATATGCCTTATCCTTAGCCTTCGCCACCTCTCTCTTTGCCATGCACCTCATCTCCTTATATCCCTGTCTACTTTCTTCACATCTCAAATACCAATAAATCTGAAACACCTCAGAAGTTCCTAATAAAAAAAGATATCTGGTCTTAAGAACTTCAGTTAATAGCAGAGTCTTGAAGCCCTGTCCCTGTACTCTGTGCCTTATAGACCCTGGGGGGATGTGTGCCTCACTTACTCTATCATGGAGATCTGGTGGTCCTTGACCTCCTATATCTCATTAAATCAAACAGCTCCGCTATTACTAGAACCAGAGATCTAAGCCTTCATCATCAAAAAAATAGAATGCAATTGAGGAATAGATGCATCGGTCAGTGCCTTTCTTTTCTCAGAAATAAACATCCTATGCAGGCTAAATAATATAATTCACTATGTTCCTTCAAATATAACTTAAATGACTAGATGGGTGCTCTGACGTTTACCCCAGGACTAAGTGGCTTCCCCCTCCTTGAGAAAGAAGGTAAAGCCTGAAGTTGGGTATTGGCAAGGTGTTTATTTTGAGTAAATGGCCTTTAAACTCCTATGAAACCTATGAATAAATCAAGGAATTTCCTACCATTACTTTTGGTCTGAAAGGTGGCAGTGCTTACAACCAAGTCACCCTGTTCTCATCCACTGTCAAGATCCCATAGGTCATTAAAATGTGTAGCAGACTTGGGTAACAGAAGGGAATTAAACAAGTTAACTAATGCAGCCACCAGCAGATAGTAATTTCATAACTCATCTGCATGATCCTCTCTGAGCTGACAATATATTGCCATGAAGCAAAACGAAGAAGTGTGTTTTCAAGGTTGTCGGTAACTATTTTTAAGTAATAGTGCAAATATGTTAGATTACTGCGGTGGTGATGCTGCGGTAGCGTTGTCGCCTCACAGTAAGACGTTGTCCCGTTCGATTCTCAGCTAGAGCGTCTTCTCTGTGGAGATATGCGTGAATGGGCGTACCTTCATTGAACATTGTGCGTCAGAGCTGGCAACTCGGTCACTTAAAAATCTGCTGCCAATCATTAGCGGACCGGAGTTCCGCTGTGGCGACCCCTATCCGGGAAAAGCCGAAAGACGCAACAGTGCAAATATACTAGATTATTTTCATCCTGTAGTATTTGTAAAATTATGACTTTGTTCCAGAATGTATGACAAATTAGAAGTTCAATTTAGCAAAATGTTACTATGTGCAGTTGACCTATAATGAGACAGGTTCTAGAACGATTAAGCAAAACTGGTGAAGAAAGCGTCACATAATAGATACATGAAAAACTTCAATGAACTAATTTCTCAGCAGTCTTTTAAAGGTGAGATAATCACACAGTACTTTTTAGTCTGATTCTGGTTCTGTATTAGTGGGCCAACAATCTTCTGCTCCCTTAAGGAATTTCTAAGCTTGCCAAAGGTGCTGCTAGGATTCAGCGACATATAATGCATAGCAAATTGCTACTAAATGGCTATATGAAGGCTGCAGGGATTCAAAGCAATGAGTGGTGCATTGTCAGCATAGCTATAAACCACGCTGCAAAGCAAACTCTGGAATATTAACACTATTCATCAGTGATTTGCGGTCTTTGTCTCTACACTCTGCACTCTCAGCATACTGACTTTGTTCTCCTAGTGTTCTTAAAAGAACTCATTCCAAGAGCTAAACATTAGTACCGTTTTCATGAAGAACTGATGCATCAGCAACATTCCATGAAATCTGGCAGCAGTGCTGAGGATGTCAGTTACAAAGATATATTATTACAATATGTGTACACGTTCAGAACATTTCAGAGAAAATAAATATTTGCAAACTGTTATATGCATTTCTTTCTTTCCAAGAGTAAATTGCAGAGAGATTGAATGTAACTGAGGAAAGAAATATGTAATTAGAAAACATTATTTTGTTAAATTAGTCTGATCTTAAAATTAATGTGACGCCGCCATGATTTTACTTTTTTAAAAGACAATTTATATGTAATATTGCTCCTACTTTATGTCATGTTGGCCAAACAAGAAATTCTCCTTTAAACATAAATGACATGAGTAATGCTTTAAATTCAGCACAATCTACTTACATATATTACTTGATTACACAAATTATATTTATTGAAGACTAGAAGGGATGCAGCACTTATGGTCTAGTTACACTGGAAAAAAGGCTGATATTTTGCTCTAAACTGAGGGTCTAGGACATACGTACCATTTATACTGGCTACTGCCCTGGAGATATGTTTTATGCACTGTTCCTCACTGAGGAAATGGAATGATCTATAGCCACAAATGATCACAGTGGTGCGGCTAGTTCATGGAAATGCAACATTAAAAGATTGGACCTTAGGTATATAGAAGTAGTTTAAAGTTTCAGCTTGTACTGATTTTGGGATTTGTAGACATGTATCAAATAATAGTAACCTATACTCTGAAACAACAGTATATGCCTTTGTGAGACAGGTGTATATTAATTTCGTACATGGGCTATACACATCTATGTTTTCTGAATTGGTACGTGGAGAAAGTGAAGAAGCAGTATCATCATAAATATTTGGTCTGGTAATGTAAATTATTTAATTTTATATGATTAAGATAATTAAACAAAAATACGTCGCTGCGAAGGGAGGCTAAACCACCAGAATGCCTGCATCCCCTGCTCCCAAAAAATAACCCACTACCAAAATTAACTCCAAGGCTGTACTACATCATAGTAAGTTAAATATTTGGTTTTGTTCAAAAAGGAGTAATACTGATGCACACCAGTGAGAGAGTGAAGAGAGGTCATGTGTGTATGATTCACAAAGAGTCACCCAATCAGCATCCCCCAGCAACAATCCACAGACAGATGTGATTGATGCTGTAGCATTCAATCATATGAACAATCCAAATTTGTATGTGGACCATGATAGAAAAACTGACTGTTGTCTCATTTGCTTAGATGACAAACACTTAGGAGGTATTTAGCAATGAGAGTCATCAAGATATATGTAACACCATAAAACCAGCCAGTTGGATCCTGCACAGCATACACTTCAGGTTAGGGAGTGCAACATAGGCATATGAAGCCCTATGCATGCTTACAGACAAACTTATTGTACTCACCTTATATTCAAGGTGCATATACATGCACTGAACAGTATCAACCTCTACCTTGTGGCATTAATATGAAAGATGGTCAAATAATAGCCATATAAGCCCTGTAGCCAAGCAGTATTGGATAAGCCATATTAATTACAAAATGCTGTTGGGTAAGCCATGTATATCTGCAACTATTACCATGTAGTCAAGGGTGCCCACAGGATTTTTTGCAGGGAGGTGTAAATCCAGAGGCAGTGTAATGGTTCACCCCCCTCTCCCATACACAGCCCCACCACAGTCATTCCAGTGTCCCATTACTTGGCTATTTCTCACCAAGTTACCAAAAATACTGTTCAAAACTGTCAGTGTGCATACTGTTTCCTGCTTTACTTCTGCAATGATTACAGATATTTGGATTTAATTTAAAACTTTTATTTCAAATTTTATAGCACAAACACTGATAGACATTTGCTAAACAAAACAATACAGTCTCACAATGAAAATAGACTTAGCATTAAAACTTCTCTGCCCTTGAAACTCACATTCACTGAAACAACATTGAAACTCACATTCAAAGAAAATGCAGCTGGCCAGAGGTGGATTATGTTTACCTTTGGGGTGTTTTCAAATCATAGTCCCCTTGCACACATTTTTAAGACCATGCAAACATGCAATAGTTCTTTGATTCACCTTCCTGATTGCATTACGTTATATCCCTTGTATAATATAGTACCACTTGTTAGAGTATGTTTTAAATTTATAGTTTTGAACATTGTTCCATTAAGCAATGAAACAAAATGTATGAACCAATAATGACAAAACTGCCCAATTCAGAGTGTTTCAACAACAAAAGGCCGCTCAAACTTCTATCATTATAATCCACCAATATCAGTCAATATGCACAATCTCTGCAGAAGTATGGCGAGACAATAATAAAAGAAATCTGAATAATTCCACATTAAAGAGATCTGAAGCTTTGCTCGCAAACAACTTAATATTTCAGTGTTTCATCTACAAATTCAGTGCCTGCTGCCCTTGAGGAATAAATTGCCCATGTTACATTAAAAAAAAATGGTAAGCTGGTAATATTGCAATAGGGAATGGATGGCAAACTGAAAACAGGTTAATAGTTACTAGGCATCTAATCCAAAGGAGGGCATACTCAGGAATGTAGCAGCTGTCCCCCCTTAAAGTGCAACAAACTATCAGCAGTCCATCTACATACAATGGGAGTAGAACCCACAGCCTTATGCATCAAAGGAAAGTATATTGTGCTAACATTGCTTTGAAATTCTTTGAAATTCTATATCATGATAATTTGCTAAACAAAATAGTTGCACATTGTAAACAGACAGCTTGAGTAGCAGTAAACTTCACTTCCCTTGTAGCTCTCAATTCCTTGAAAATGCACTTGAAACTCAAGTCCTTGAAAAATGCACCTGAAACTTAGTTCCCTAAAAAATGCAGCTAGATAGTATCAGGCAGAGGATTCAACCTCTTGTTTCCTGTAACTAAGATACAGGGTTTGAGCCTAAGCAAATTACTAACCACCTTGTATCCCTAATAAGGGCATTTCACTCTCACACACACATGCATTAACCTCTTAGTGCAAGAAATCTGGACAAAGCCTAACATAACTAGGGAAAGATTATAAATATTGCTCTCTTGGACTTAGAAAATTGCTAGAATAACTGGATCTGTGTAAATATGCATTTTTTTTCCTAAAGGATATGAAGACTGAAACTCAAATGTCTGTCATTATTTAGTAACTTCAGACCTTTCTATGAGAAACAGACCAAAAATATGGGGCAATAATCTGGACAATTGAGAGGTATGCTACCTACCTACCTACCTACCTCTTACACTCACGAATGCAAACACACACACACACACACACACACACACACACACACACACACACACACACACACACACACACACACATATACACACACCTCCCTACCTCCCTCTTACACAAACATCCACACACATACCTTCCTCTTCTTACACACACACACACACACACACACACACACACACACACACACACACACACACACACACACACACAAAACACACACACACGCACCTCCCTCTTACATACATATACCTCCCTCTTACACACACACCCACACACACCTCCCGCTACACACACACACACACACACACACACACACACACACACACACACACACACACACACACACACACACACACACACAGTCTCCTCTGCTTTAATGCACGCATTCATTCATACACGCAGACAGTAACATAAACGCAAACAATTTATCGTTTTTTTAACTCTCTCTATTATGTCACACATACACTCACACACAGACAAGAACACACACACACACACACACACACACACACACACACACACACACACACACACACACACACACACACACACACACATTCTGCTTTCATTCACACATTCAATCATACATGAAGACACCGACATAAGCACACACAGTTTTTCCTTTTTTGATCTCTCTCATACATGCATAGCTATATTGTCTCTCCACTGGAACCACCTCCTGGAAGGCCAAAAGGACATATTAGAATTAAAACTAGTATGGGCATCTGGGGAGGAAGCTGTTAGCCTCAGGGATTGCTATAACTCCATTGTGCCATAACTGTCTGCACCTACAGCAGTACAGTGATTGGGGATGCGAATGGAAGGGGGAGGGCACTAGGAGAAACTAGTCTACGTCCTTACTACTGGACTGGAGAACCACCAGGTTTCAACATTAATGAAAACTTTATCTTTAGTGGAAAAATAACTTTTTAATTATACTTTTTTAAAATAATAATCCAATAAACCAAAACGACTACCACAGGTAATACCATGTAGTTTATTAAAAGGATAAGCGTTTTCACACAATCAGTGCATTGAGGTATTACATCACTGAGACAAATGCTGCTGTTGATTGTATTATAATTTTTTATGTTTTTATTGGGTGACATGATTTTTAAATGATGACATGCCAATATATAAATGGATTGTTTTTAGTTTTGTATATGGATCTAATGAAGCACTGATTGTGTGAAAGCAGTTATCCTTTTAATAAATTACATAATATTAGCTGTGCTGGTCATTTTAGTTTATTGGAGTATCATTTTATTCTTGGTACCTCAGCGTCCTTTGGCTGCCATTGACTTTTTGTTCATTTGTTTCATACTTTTTTAAAAATACTTAACCTTCTTCCATTAACCAAATGAGCAAAGTTACACACTTATGTCCCCCAAATGAGGATGAGGTACTCAGTCAGTCTCAACTGTGCTACTTTCACATTTTGGTGCCATTCAATCAACAAAGAAAAAAATTATCTCAGGATCTTCATAGGATCATAGGAAGTTACTAGGCTATTGGTCCTGAGGCCCTTATAAGTCTAGTCAAGAGTTTAGCCCATGTTTAGACAAGTCAGCACCCAATGCCCCTGTCCAGCAGGGACACAGGTGGAATCCCAGGGATGTATTTTGTGTTTCCCATCCAGTTATCCAGGTTATGCTTAAAAAGGGGTAAACAGGTACTCTGCTTGATGTGAAGATGTTGTCTATTCCACAGATGGGGGAGTCTCTGGGACACAAATCTGTCCTGCCAACAAGTCCTACTGATGTCACAGACCAGGCCAAGTGTGCGGGTTACTTGAGTGGAGCTTGAGTTGTGGATATGCAGCAGTCCCATCAAGGCGGGGTCCAAGATTGTCTTGTATGCCAGAAAGAGATCACCTCTTAAGAGTCTGTATGAAATTGAGCAGCGGGATAAGACTTTTAGCCTATATGTGTATGGTAGATTTTTGAGGCCCTGGATTTTCCTGGTGAGGAATTTCTGTGGTCTATCCAGCTGCTGAGGTCCCTCACCAGGAGAATCCAGGGCCTCAAAAATCTACCATACACAGGCTAAAAGCCCTATCTTCTTGTCTGTGTGCATGCTGTTCTAAACACAGCCTAGATCTTTTGATCAGCTTCAGCTCTCCAGTTTGAGAAAACTATGTGCTACACACTACACACACCATATAATGTATGTCTTTTTTTCTCACAAAATAAATCTTTGAAATACGATCTGTCATCAAAGCACTATTGCAATGGAGATGCAGTGTGAGGAGGAATTGAGGATCATCATATGGATCATGTGGCTGCAACCTCCAATAACATCTCCGATGCAGTTTTCACAGAAGAAATAAAAAATGTAAGTTGAAATGGAAAAATGTATGGTTTTGCCAGTACATTTTTTGATTTCAATCACAGATGGAACTTGCACCTGCCTGTGGACACACTTGTATGTAGTTCATGCAATTATGTATTTTGTAGGTGGCCTGGATGTCACAGTTAATGCGTGAATATTTATTTCAGCATAAAAAGGATAATTAGGGTATTAGATATCATTACTGCTATAGAGTTATGGAAACCTGATGGCATTCTGCACATTTCTAGTAAATGTAGCTCAGGCTGTCTGATTTGCATATTATCAGTATGGGATTATGTTGCATTCATTATGCAACATGCATACCAACCATTATTATATGCCACAGCTGTGTTCTGTAATTTATATCCTTTGGCCACCCATCCTGCGGATCCCCACCCCCCACCTCTGGTTATGTTCATGTGATGGTGTGTGGCATAATACAGTCTGTACACATAATGTCTGCCTTTCTGGAATTATCTACAGCTGCCAATCCTGTACTTTACTTTCCTGATCTGTCTTCTTGTTCTGTTGTGGTGATGCCACCATCAGCAGGCAAATAAAATTCTTGCAGGCTAATATTCACCTCGTTAGTTGATGTCTGTTACTGCACATTGACATAGGTGGCCTTTTTCCTGTTGGGTGCAGCTGAATATGCATACAGCCATCATATTCACATACATATGACACATTACATTACCGTATGATCAGCTTCTGCAGCTTAATCATTGTTCAGCTGCTTCCTGTGAGGGGGAGGGGATTCTTTTTTATTTTCTTTTTTATCAAACAGGGCTCTAGTGTGCGTGTGTGTGTGTGTGTGTGTGTGTGTGTGTGTGTGCTTGTGTGCATGCGTGTGTGTGTGTATGTTTTTCTGAGCAGCAGCCCTATGCATTGTAGACCATCTTTATAAATGTCACCCCCTCTAGTAAGTTTATTTATTTGTTTTGCAGGGAGATGACTTAGAAAATTCTGACCCCTTTCCATTTCTGACCTAGCTACAAAAATTTGATATAGTAATAAATAAAAAGTTATAAACTACAAAACATGCAATAATGTTCAATAATCAGCAGACCTATAGTAAGGTCAGTCCTTACCCTGGGTAATGCCCTAATATGAGGATTTAGAAATAAAAGTCTTCACAAAAGTTGAGCACAAAAATTCCTTTTAGAGTTGAACATAGGTCTTCAGTTTAAGCACAGAGCTGTTGTGTATCTATATAACAGCTCTTTGTACGTTGTGTTGAACACCTATGGTAAACTGTAACAACAAGTACTGATTGTCTGCCATTTAAGCACCGACAACTGTGATTGCAGCTGCCTATATAATGACTAATAATGCTTGTAGTGACAGATCAGCACTTCTACAGTGTTGACTGCATTCCCTAACAACCTGCACCTGGGATGGCTGTCCCTTTTGCCCCATACTTCCTATGGCTTTCAGGAGCAGTACAAGACTTTTTTTGAATTTCTACAAGTCTTTTGGGTTTCTAATACCATGACGGGAATGGACTCCGTTCCTAAGTCAAAGTACGATTAAAGTTCTTGAAATTAGTATTGTTTCAATCATTTATATCAGCCAGTAGTGCTCTTCGCAGTGTGCCCAGTAATGACTCCTTCTGCAATTTGTATGGTGTTACATGAATTGGTAACATATCTAAATACAGTTGTAAATTCTTTTTTATAAGACCTGTTGCTCCTACTACTATTGGAACTATCTGGGTATCTTTCTGGGTATCTTTCTTCCACATTGCTCTTGTTTCTGCCTACAGATCCTGATATTTTATGACTTTGTGTCTCTCTGTATGCAAGACACTGTAGTCAGTGGGTGTGGCAATTTCAATGATCGATGCTACTCTTGTGTTCTTTTCTTGGACCACTATATCCGATTTTCTAACATCTGTGTTTTGAACTGTTGATAATGGATGATCCCATGTGATGTAAACTTCTTCATTTTCTATGATGCTTTGTGGCTCATGTTTCCAGTGTTTTTTGGCCACTTCAGTACCATAATGTTTGCGCAATCCCCAGTGCAACAGTTTTGCCACATTATTATGCCTTTCAGTATATAGTCTTTCTGCCATTAGTATGTCGCAACCAGCAATGAGGTGTGCAACTGTTTCCAATTCGGTTTTACAAAACCTACATTTGACTGTTTCTCCCACATGTTCAATGGACTTTACAAACCAACGTGTACGCAGCCCACTATCTTGGACTGCCAATATTAACCTTTCATCTCTTGGTTTGAATTCGCCTCTCCTTAACCATTTCTGTGTTCATTCCTGATCAATATGAGGTTCTTCCAGAAGTTGTCTATTCTTGCAACTATATTTATGCTTTTTCCACATTTCTTGCGTTCTCATCTGATCCTGCACTTTATATTCTTTTTTTTTTTTGATTTTTGGCATATTCAGTTGCTGCCTGATTTTTATCTACTTCTGGTTTGATTTCCATTCCTACTTGATGCCAATAAGCTTCTGCTAGATTAAGCAGAGAAGTCATCTTAGATTTATTTTCCTCATGTTTCATGTCCCACAATTGCAGATCTATACATATAATCAATTTCAAGGAGGCCCATCCCTCCTTCGGTACACAGAATATATAATCTTTGTATTCACTGATTTTTTTATAAATCATTTGGTGAGCATGAAGCATGCTTCTTGTTTTCTTATCTAATCTATCCAACACATTTTGGGGCCAGTCAATCACTCCAAAACTGTAAGTTAGGACAGGAAGAGCAAACTGGGTTATAGCTTGAATTTTGTTCCAAGATGTTAGTGCTGTTTGCAGGATTAATTTAAGTCTTCTGAAGTATCCCTTACTAAGTTTTATTTGCATTTATTCATGTTTTATTGTTGAGCCTTCATCAATTCTCAAATATTTATACACACCTTCTTGTTCAAGTTCTTTTATATCACATTTTTGTTCCAAACTGATGTTTTCCTGACGTTGCAGTTTTCCTGCTTTCAAGGTTGATTTTGCACATTTATCAAAACCAAATGACATTCTTATATTATCTGAAAAAGTTTTGACAACTTGCAGTTGTGCTTTCAGTTCCTCATCTGATGAGCTGTACAGTTTTAAATCATCAACAAAGAGAAGGTGAGAAGTCTTTACACTTTGTTATTTTCTAGGAGCCAGATTATAGCCATGGCCTAAGGTGTTGAGTAAACAGATTAATGGATTAAGGGCAAGGCAGAATAGTAATGGTGACAGAGTCACCCTGGAATATCTCCCTTTGAATTTTTATCCCTGGGATAACAATTTGTCCTTTATCATGGCTTAATTGCAAAGTGGTCTGCCACTGTTTCATGGTCATTGTAATGTAATTGATCAGCGTGGGGTGTATCTTTTACATTTTTAAGCACTCTTTTATCCATGAATGAGGGATACTATCAACTGCTTTTTTGTAGTCAATCCATGCCATATTTAGATTTTTCCCCTTTTTACAGTTCTCCACTATGACTTTAACAACAAATGATATTTTGTTCCATATGACTTTCTTTTATTGCCATTTTGTTCTACTCCTATAATTGAGTTTTCTTCTAAATGGCCATAAACTCTGTCGGCATCAATTCCCGTGTATAGTTTATAAATTGTTGGAAGGCAAGTTATTGGTCTATAATTTGTAGGGTAGTTTGCAGATTCACTCTTAAGTAGGAGCATTATTTTTCCTGTTAGCCAGGTTGGTGTCTGCTCTGAGTGCGCATATACATAGTTCTTACTCATGGCTAAATCTTTGTGCAAAGATGATAATACTTTTAACCAGAAGTTAGGTACTGCATCTGGGCCTGGGGTTTTCCAGTTAGAGGCTTTTCTTAACTTTGTTTCAATCACTCTAGCTGTTACTTAAACCCATTTCATATCCTGTACTTTTAAACTTCTTATTCTTTCTTTTACTTCTTCTATCCATTTAGCATCTTTGTTATGTTCCACAGGATCTTCATAGATACTTCTCCAAAATGTATCTGTTTCTTCTTTTTTTGGTGGCTTTTCAATTCCTTTTACCTTATTTCCCAGTTCTCTATTAAACCTTTTTGGGTCCTCAATAAATTGCTTATTTTGCACTTTTCCTTTATATTTATCTTTGTAGCTTCTAAGTTTTTCTGCCTGTGCTGAAAATTTTTTTTTGTTATTTGCAATAGTGCATGATAGATCCTGGTCTGTTCTAATATTGCATTGCTTTTATCACATCTATCTTTCTTAGTATTTTTGTTGATCTATTCCCTCTTCTATAGTCTTCTAGCAGTGATACTTCTTGTCTTAGTTGCTTTATAATTTTCTCTATTTGATATTTCCATGATGGTATTTGATTTATCCCCTTCCTTTTCCTCACTACCCTGTGTTCTTGTGGTAGAACTTTATCAGTTATTAATTTGGCTGCACAGTAATATATCATGTTTGCTTCTATTATATCGCATAACAGTCCTGATTACTGTGTTCATTTGTTTTATCAGACTTTTAATTTTTTGGGTTTTATTAACCTTCTGCAGTCTATTTCTTTCATTAATCTTGATATATCTGTCCATATCTATTAAATCAAGTAATTTTTCTCTTAGCTCATTTTCTTCAAAACTGAGGGCACATCTCTTGTTTTCTGGTTCTTGCGGGCATTTTATAGAAGGTTCTATAGCATCTTCCTATGACACAGTCACATCAATTTCATTCTGTGCCGTCTGTTGCTCTATCATAAGGGAACTCACTGGCCTATAACTCCTCAACATTGATGGCATCAAAGTTTTCACAGTTTCCTGTTCCTTCTCTTGCTGTCTAGCTTCAAGTGAACATTTATACTGGTTTCCTATGGAAGGCTCCAAATTATCTTCATATGGCACCTGACCAATTGCTTCCTGTTCCACTGTTTTTTCCTTAATTTGGATATCCATTACTCTATCCTGTTGTGGTGCTTTCTAAATGAGATTTTCTACACTATAAATTCTTCACTTTGCAGCTACTCCATAACATCAGTTTCTATTTCTTTAACGTATCCATTACTGATCTCCTTTTCTACTTTTCCTCTTTGTCTTCTTATTTTTTGTATTGTAAAGTTTTCCATGTCTGGATTCCTTTGTCTGTATTTCTCTTCAAATATCGTTGGTGCTGCTCTTTTGTATTGGTTAGCTTTGCTTTCTCATTTGCATAAATATTACACCATATTAAATCTTTTTCTTTCCCATGTCCATATTTCTTCTTCAGATGTTTCCTGATCTTCCTTTTTCTCCCTGCTTTGGAGACTCACTCCATCCTGCTATGATGTAACCTGTGTTAGACCTTCTACATCAATTCCTTCACTTTGCAGACACTCCATAACTTCAGCTTCTATTTTTTAACTTCTACTTTACTGATCTTCTTTTCTATGTTCCATCTTTGTGGTATTATTTTTTTATTGTGAAATTTTCCATATCTGGATGCCTTTGCCAGTATTTCTCTTCAAATCTCTTTGGGGCTGCCTTCTCTACATTGATTAATTTGGCTTTCTCCTTTAGATAAATATTGCACCATATCAAATCTCTCTTTCTTTCCCGTATCCATATTTCTTTTTTATACTTTTCAAATATCTCTTGCTTTGGTGTTAATATTTTTGCACTTCCTCAGATGCTTCTTTTTCCAAACAGATCAAGATTTATTGATCTATGTATATACTGTTTTTCACAAATCTGTTGTATTAATGAACACAAATTTTCATTTGAAGCTTCTGACAATTTTTCTTGTGGAGGTATTTTTCTTTCCTCTAATTTCTCTCTTGTGTTGTATATCTTGTGTCTGGAAATTCTGGGCTTTTTGCATAATAATAATAATAATACATAACTTCTTTCTTACATACATACATATATACATACATACAAATGTTTCAAGCACGGGCATTAAAGCCCTTCTAGCTTGCCAATATGCCAAAACACTTGTTCCCATAATAAATGTCCAGGCTGTTCTTAAAAATATCTAAATTAGTACTTGTTTTAATGTAATTTGGTAGTTTGTTTGAAGCATCAGCTACTCTGTCAGAGAACCAATTAGTACACTTCTCATTCCTATAGAATCTTCTACATAGGTTATCTGACGATTCTCTAGTACTTTTTGATAACCCCAAACATTCCCAGAGGTAGTTGTCCCTAAATGCCCTATATACCCGAATACGATCTCCTCTTAAATATCTGTAAGAGACACTGTACAAGTTCAGATATTTTAGTCTTTCATAATAACTTAGATTTTCACATCCATGGATGCCCTTAGTATATTTCCGCTGTACTCTTTCCAGTTTATTCATGCTTATTTTACTACAGGGTTTCCATATTGTTATTCCATACTCAGGTTTGGGTCTAATGTAACTAACAAACAATGACTTCATTATGTTTGATTTCCTAGACTTTATAAATCTTTTTATACAACCTATAGTTCTATAACTATCATTAGCCAATTGGTTGATATGATTAGAAAAACTCATAGCTGAATCTACCCATTTACCCAGGTCCTTAAATGAGTCTACAGTTTCAATCACTGTGTGCTGTATTAAATATTCACCTTTCAGTTTATGTCTCCCAAATCTCATATGTTTAGTTTTTGATGTATTTATCAACATATTATTCTCCTGTGGCCAAATGGTCAATTTAGTCAAATTATTTTGCAGACATGCCTTATCTGTAACACTTGTAATCAGTTTACCCAATTTCAGGTCGTCAGCATATAGACTGTAGAGCACCTCAGATGAAAAAGTAAGGTCTGAAAGATACAATCTAAACAAGTAAGGGCCTAGTATAGACTCCTGGAAGGCTAAGGCCGAGACGTCAGAGAGATAGACTTTCTACAATAAACCGTGTTTTGTGAATCCTGCTGTGGTGCTTTTTCAACTTTTCCTTGGTGCTGTTGTTGTTGCTGCTGGCCTAGTATAGAGCCCTGTGGGACACCTTGACTGTAACCAAAGATTTTACCTCTCCAGGTGGTGTGTGATACTTGCCATGTCCTATTTGTAAGCCATGCAGCTACCCATCTTATCAACAGTACATCAATACCTAGTTGTACTAATTTATTGATCAGTGTTTTGTGCATGACCCTGTCGAATGCTGAAGTTAAATCTATATAAAACACATCACAGCACAATTTTTCATTCATAGCTGTTATTATATTGTTATAGAACATCATCTTACAGGTGGTAATAGATCTGTTTTCAACATATGCATGCTGATATATGGTTTCAAGTCCCAACCTATCCAGTTCTGACAATAACTTATCCAGTATTACCTTCTCCATTATTTTTCCACAACATGAAAGTAAACTTAAGGGTCTATATGATTCTGGGTTTGTCCTACTCCCCTTTCCCTTAAAGACAGGTTTAATAAGTGCATGTCTCCAATCTTGAGGAATCTTTCCATATTTATATGACCTAGTGAATAATAGATGTAATGGCAGTGTAAGTTCTTGCTTAAGTGTTCTCAGGTCATTGTTACTTGTTCTGTCTCCTCTCTTTGCTTTGTTTGGATCCAGTTTGCACAGTTCTTTTTCAATATAATCTAATTTGATTCCAGTATCTGGGGTTACCTGGATGTCACTAGGACAACTTACCACCCCTTTTGTGGAGCCAAACTGTTTTGCATAAGATTTTGTAAATATATTTAGAATCTGTTGTGTCTGAGAATAAACTTTAGAATCTGCACACAGTTTATCAATTTGTGTATCTTTACTCCTTCCACATCTTATGTATCTATAAAAAGGTTTCCTATTATGCTAAATATCTTTATATAACTTTTCTTCAAAACACCATGCTTAATCTGTTTGTCCAGCTCATTTATTTCAGTTTTCAAAATTGTAGTTCAACCTGTCTTCCATTTCTTATATTTTTTGTCTCTCACCTTAATCAGGTATCTTATCCTTCTTCTTGTCCTCAATAGTCCACTTTATCGTCTTTATGTCTCTTCTTTGGCCTATCAGTTTTTGTGATTTTTGTGGACTGCTACTTCCTTCTACAACAGGGGGGCCATCTTCCCCCTGGGCCTGGCCTGGCCCCATTGTAGGAATGTTTCCGTATTTTGAGGATTCTACACTGTCATCTTTTCCAGTCTTGGCACCAGTTTGCCTACCAGGGTTGGGCACTTTTTTATCCTGGGTCTTGTGCACCCAGCTATCTTTTTTAGTTTTTGACATACTTCTATCCTTGATATATGCTATGTAAATACAGTTTATATATTAGTCTCGCCTTGGTGAGATTTTGTGAAAATAGGGTCCACTTCGTGAAGATACTCATCGAGACTTGCAGTCCTGTGTGGAGTTAGCAAAAGGTGAAAAAATTAGTTATATAGCTAAGTCTGAATTCACATTGATACTGAAGGCACTCTGTAAGCTGAACAGGAAGCAAGGGTAAGGAGCTGATGAAGGGTCCTACAAAGTGAGTTCCAGGTAGTAGGACTGAAATGACAGAAGGCTTTGTCAGGTCAGACATGTGAGCAAAGAGCAAAGTGGAGTGACAAGCCTGAGAATTGAGGAGACAGAATATCTGAGAAACTTGAGTATTTTTTGACAGAAACGAGTCACTGTAAAGCCTTGCGTTGGTCCATATAAAGGACCATATATAGCAGTGTATTAATGAAAGGAGTAAGCCTGAGAGAAATCCTAAGCCAACCTGCCTGCTTGATTGCTTACCAGTGTTGAAGAATCATGACAGCTCCAACAGTAAAGCAGTGTATGTGGTTCTGCATTTTTTTAAACATTTTTCATATTTGCGGCAAAAAAAGAGCCAGAGGAAAAGAGAGTATTCAAGAGTGGGCTAAAGTAAATAGGAAAATGCTTGTCTGCCCTATTAAATTAGTAGGATGGAGACAGTGTAGCATTTCTAGATTATTGATGTTGTTGTTGTCTTTTGGCTTTTCCCAGTTATGGGTCGCCACAGCGGAACTCTGGTCCACTAATGATTGGCAGTAGATTTTCACGAATGCCAAGGTGCCAGCTCGGCGTTCAACCTTCAATGAAGGCACACCCATTTACACATGTCTTTCGAACGCCCACCCAACCATGTGGAGGACATGCAGACGCCACACAGAAGGCACTCCCCGCACTCCAGCTGAGAATCGAACGGGAGAACCTCTTGCTGTGAGGCAACAATGCTACCGCTGTACCACCGTGGATATTGTTTTATTATTCATATTATGTAAGCAGTAGTTCTAGCCAGTCCTCAACATACGCCTTCTGAAAAGGTCTGTAATCTTTCGGGTGTTGTGGCATGAGCTAAAGCATTTGTGGGTGCCAGAAAACACTGCATTGATTTTATTGACATTGACTTGGTGTCCCTTGTTTTCAGAGGCCTAGAACAAGTAAGCCAGGATAGTGTTAAGACAGTTAAAGATTATCTCAAATGAGCTGGCAGTGTCATCTGCATGTAGTACGGTATTGTGTATCTTTTGGGAAATGATGAGTACATTGATACAAATGACAAATGGTAGTGGTACAAGGATGGAATATAAAGGAATATCTTTCAATGCCAGGTAGAAAACTGCAAGAAATACTGAGCCAAGCAAGAGTCTTCACTGTGTAGTCCTTTAAACCACCTGTAATGGAGGCCCATGGGTTATATGCAATAACCCCTTAAGATCATACCAGTGTATCAGCTACATGTCTTTTGAATGTCTATAATTTGTCCATGTTTTAAGTCTTTACGGCTATATTCAGGCCAATAAAGCCTTTTTTAAATATTTTGCATATTTGTGACAATTTTCGCCGAGTACATGAAACATGCAGTTTTCACTGAATGTTTTTTTTCTGTATGATCCTTTTACCCTTTGGTTTGGATGTCATTTGGGATATTTTTCAGGCATCCTAGTGTAATGATTTTAAGCTCTGTGTTTCTAAAATTATAGCCACACAATCCAAATAATAATGAGGTCAGAAAAAGACTGAAACATGTCACATCCACAGCTCGTGGGGTTTGGCTTTATTAGCCTCAATGCATTCTTAAAGACTTAAGAAATAGAAAAGTCATGGGCATTAAAAAGCCATGTAGCTGACATAATGGTATGTCCTTAAGGGGTCTTTTGCATATATCCCATGGGCCTCCAGTTCAGGAGGTTTAAGGTGCAACACAGTGAAGGCACTAGCTTGACTTGTTCTTTCTTGCAATTTTCAATGAATGGTTTGTCTGTGTGACCTTCTTACTTTTTGGTTTGGACAATACTACTACCCTGTAGAGGAAGGACTGAGTGATTGAGAACATATTTGTAAAAAATCTGTTATGCATATAATCAGACAACCAGTTTAATGAGGTGGAACTGAGGCCATAAATGGAGATTTGTTTCATGAGAAATGAATGATCCACAAAATCAATTGCCTTGGAAAGTGTATTAGTTGAGTGGTATTCCCCAGTCACTGAATTGTAAACTGAGTAAGTCAATGTGAAAAGAACAATGTCAATGTCATACTCTTTCCTAAATCCATGCTGATGGCCTGTAAGACGTCCAGAGGCTTCAGTGTCATTCTAAAACTGAAAGCTGTAGCCTTCTCTAAGATTTTCTCCAGAGGAATTAACAGGGCTAAAAGGAGTCTAAGACTTGTGCAAGAGACATATTTAGGGATTAGGATGACACTGGAAATTTTCCAGAGGTCTGGAAATACACCAGTGGACACTGATATGTTAATAATGTGCTCTGAGGTGGAACCGTCAGTTCCAGTCTTTCCATAGCTGGGGAGTTTCTTGCACTATTTATTAATGCTAGGTAATGTTGTATGTCTTTTCGGCTTTTCCCGGTTAGGGGTTGCCACAGTGGAACTCCAGTCTGCTAATGATTGGCAGTAGATTTTTTTATGATACCGAGTTGCCAGCCCAACGCCCAACCTTCAGCGAAGGCACGCCCATTCACGCATGTCTTTTGGAGGCCACTTGACTGCAGGGAGGACATGCAGACTCCACACAGAAGGCACTCCAGCAAAGAGTTGAACAGGAGAACCTCTTGCTGTGAGGCAATAACACTACCGCTGTACCACCACGGCTATTAATGCTAGGTAATGTAACCACTTTAAAATGGAAGTCAGTTTCAAATTCAAAATGGACTTAGCAGTGGCTTTGCTGTTGTGTGTGGAGAAGCAGGGGCATACCTTTCAACCTCTTAGAACAAGACATCGGGACAAACCCTAAAATAATGGGGGACAAAGGCTCCAAAATAGGGGCAGGTTTTAAATATTGCTCTTATAAACCTAGAAGGTTGCTAGAGTAACAGGGTTTGCAGCAACATGTATTTTCTGAGCGATATGAAGTATGAAACTCAAACATATGTCTTTATCTAGTGACCTCAATCTTCAGTGATTTGCCAGAAAATCACACATTTTATGAGGAACACACTAAAAATATGAATCAAAAATCTGGACATTCTGCAAAAATCTGGGTAGTTGAGAGATATGAGCAGGGATAGGGATGGGGGAACAAAAGTGATGTCATAAATGTTCTTCAAATTCCCCTGCCACCATTATAGCATAAGAGGTGAAGTAAGCATTCACTAAGAGTGAGCTAAGATGATATGGGGACTAACCATCCAGAAAATGTTGTTAATCTCCTTCTAGAGATCACAGATTTTCTAGCAGCGCTTCTTCCTTTTTTAAGATGTGGTAATTGTTTGCTGTAAATTTTAAATTGTTTTTGATTGAGAAATAATGTTTATAATCAGCTTGAGTCCAGTGGCATCATATTTGTCCCAGCCAGCCCTCTGTGCAGTGAGTACTTTTTCAGATCTTCAGGATATCATGGCATGAGTTTTCCTTTGGCTCTTCTGATTTATGCAGGATAGTATTTTTCGTGCTGTGGTTGGAGAATACTTAAAAAGTACTGCAGAGCAGAACTGCAGTCTTCTTCCTCCGGTATTGTGACCAATATATATCAACCAGTGGTGCCTAGAGTTTTGCTTATTACTAGTGTTTCAAAATACAACACTTTTTAGATGAAATGGTAAAAAAGCAGAGTAAGCAGTGGTCACTGAAATAAGAGTATTCTATACGAGGTTGGGAAACCTCAAAGAGTGCTTTGTATAAAACTGATCTAAAAGGTTATACTTGCCATTTGGTGTATTTGGAGGTGTAAGTCCATTAAAATGGTGGAAAATATGTTCTTCAGCAGAGAAATAGGGCAGGAAACAACTCTGATGCTAGATCCGCAGGAAGGAAAAATGACAGGCTGAAACAGTTCTTTTAGTGCTAAAGGGAGAGTGGGTCTATTTATCAAGAAATTTCATTGGATATACATTTTAATCAAATTTACCCAATAAAGTGGTTGAACTGGAGGATTTTTTTTATAAAGTAAGAAGATATAGTGATTGAATAAGTCCTGTGCAAAGTTCTAGTATCTGCCACTTTGGCATGGGACATACTCAATGAAAAGGCATTTTAATGAGTTTGACATCAATGACTAGGAGTGTCAATGCTAAAGATGTGTGTGTGGATGCAAATTAGGTTGGGAACAGGGTCACAGGTGGAGGGTAAGATTTGTACTTCCGAGTTAAAAGTACTTGTGACCAGATCCCTGGAGGAGAGATAAGATCAGACTGGGATCTTGGCTACTGTGTGTCTGGCAATAGGGCTCTGGAGGAAATTTAGGCTGTTTTAAGTAAAGGGATAAGCAGAGCTGTCATTAGGTCATTTGGTGGCCCTTGTAAATCCCTCATCTGATGCTGCATCCTCAACCATGCTGAGGTCTAAATAGCTCCTCACTGCACTTTTCAAATGTAACAAAGAGCTACAGTTCTCAATGCACATACTGACAGGAACAGGACATGACTAGCACTGTGTAAGGAATACATTTTTCCAGTACTGCTTGCAGAATTCAAAGTCAAGGCAGATTTGCAGCTCTTACACACTGCTGTTCATGTCCCTTTGCAGCAAGCCAAACACTGACTGTCATTTAACAAGTTCAATTTAAAAGTCACTTTTGATGTGTGGAATGCTAAATTATGTGACAAAGTGGCTGAAAATGATCTGTACCCGATATTCATATTGGATCTTGATTTCTCATAAATGGAACAGAGAACAGGGGGAGAAAAAATAATGATGGTCTGCATTCTGTAGGGCACAGACTTCAGGGTTGGGGGGAGTCGGTTAAACCTTTGTTCTGCCGCAAAGTGATGAGACACGTCAAATACTGTGTGCAGCTGTGGAAACCTTACAGGGAAAGTGAGGTAAAATGACTATGAAGTATCTGGAGGAAGGCCGAGTGGTTCATCGGAGTAATGGAAAGAAAAGATTATGAGCAGTATCTGTAGTCAGTGAACTTGTAATGGTTAGACTCTAGAAACAGAGAAGGGATGTTGCATCGGTAGAGAAGATAACATACTGAAAAAATGAAGTGGTAGAACTAAGGCATAAGCACAAAGGAGGGAGGAAGGGCCATCAGATGCAGGTGAAGGGTACTCACTGCACCCTGTACCTGAGCACATATTTCTTCACAGTGACAGCTGTTGGCCCTTGAAACACATTGTCTGAGTAGGTGAGTGAAGTGTGAATCTACAGGAGCTTTCATGAGACCTTGGAACAGCTGCAAGGAGTTAAGCTCCCCATGGTGGAGGGTGGCAACATCTACATATCAGATGCACCCAAACTAAAGAGATTGTCTCCTTTTTCTGTCATATACTGTGTATAATGCTTTGATATTGTGCTTTTCCAGCATAAGTAGAAGTACTGACCTGAGGCAGCATATATCACTATCAGCATATTGAAGTAACAAACTCTTGTCAGCGCATTGCAGGACCGAGCTTTGTCAGCATGTAGCCATACAGCGCTGTATCAGCATATTGTGGCATTAAACTCTGCAGCAAGTTGCTTCAGCAAGTTGTCATAATTGACTTTGCCAGCATGTGGCAGTACTGAGTTATTGCCCTTATGTCATATTACTGATTAGTGTCAAAGTGATGGCACTTACCTGTCACAGGATGTGATGTACAGAACTCTCCCAGTATAGTGCTGGACAGAACATTGTCAATACACTGTATATTGAGCATTGTCAGCATGTGGCTGTGCCAAGTTTTGCCAGTATGTGATGATTCTAAACTTTATCATCATGCGGTGTTGCTAAGCTGGTTCAGCATGTGACTTTATTGAGCTGTAGCTCCATGTTGCAATACTAAGGTATGATAATATGTGGTTGTACTTTAGCTCTCCCAACACGCAGTGGTAGTGAGCTTTGTCAGCATGTTGAGGTACTGACATTTGGCAGTAGCTGTCAAAACTGAGTTCTGTCAATAGGTAGCACTACTTAACTCTGCCAGCAAGTGGCAGTACAGAGCTAGGCCAGTGGCACTGAGCTCTGATGATACCTGGTAATAGTAAACTTTGCTCACGTGTTGAGACTGAATTATATTACCATATTTTGATGCTAAGCCTTGTCATCCTGTGAGAGCATGGCAGTTTTCTAGCATGTGAATTTCAGTTGTGCTGGTGCATGGAAGTATGAAACTATCAGCTTGTGACAATACCAAGCTGTGCCAATGTGCAGATGTACTCGATCTCTGCCAGGATAAGGCAGTGCAGAACTCTTCCAGTATGTGCCAGTGTTGGGTATGAACAAGTGGCAGTACTGAGCTCTGTCACTGTACAGTGTTAATAAACTGTATCATCATATAATACTACAGAGATATATATGAATATATGCTATGACTGTCTTGTGGCAGTATGGAATTGTACCATCACATTGTGTTACTGAGTTCCTTCAGCACTGTCATCATGCAGTTGTGTTGTGTTCTATCAATTTGTGGCAGTACTGACTGGAGGCAACGCATGAGTTCCTGAGTTGTTTCAGCATGTGAGCTTTGCTAGTATGTAATAGTGGACTTTTTTTCAGTGTAAGCAGAGCTGAATGATTAGTCAAATAGGGCCAAAGGCAGGTTAGTGGGCCAGGGCTCCCCCCCCCCCATCAGCCATTCCAGTGTCCCATTACTTGGCTGTCTCTCCCAATTATCAGAAACACTGTGCTAATCTGTTACTGTGAATACTATTTTATTCTTTACTTTTACAATGATTACAGAGATTTGGATTTAATTTAAAACTTTTATTTCAAATGTTATTGTACAAATACTGATGGTCCTTTGCTAAACAAAACAAAATGATCTCACATTAAAAACAGAGATAGCATGAACAACAGTAATATTCTCTTCCACTGAAACTCACATTCATTGAAACTGCATCTGGCCAGTGGCAGATCAAATGTACCTCTGGGCCTGGGCTGTTTTCAAACCATGATCCCCCTGCACACCTTTTTATTCACCTTCCTGATTGTTTAAATTATATTTCTTACTTAATGCAGAATTTGTTAGAGTGCATTTTAAATTTGTAGTTTTGAACATTTTTCCAGTAGGCAGTGAAATAAATTGTGTCACCGATATTGACAAAAGTACCCATTTCAGAACATTTTAACCATAAAAGGCCATTCAAACTGCTGTCATTATAATCCCCCAGTATGAGTACTCAACAATTACAGCCACTTTTTGGACTGTGAAGACATCACATGTCTGACAGTGATAAAAACTGCCATGGTGAAGTATTCCAGTTTGCTTTACACAAATGTGCACTAGTCTTACCAAGACAGACTAATAACTTTTAACTTTATCAGCTCAACAAATTTGATCATTTTTAACCACAGACATCCCCCAAACCCAGCGATTATAGCTACAGTTTTTGACTGTATCCTCCTTAGATGTCTGTGTCAAAAAAATTAATAACTGTAATAATGACGAAAGCCACATATTTTAAATTTGTTTCTCTTATTCACACACACACACACACACACACACACACACACACACACACACACACACACACACACACACACACACATGCACGCACACACACACACACACACACACACACACACACACACACATGCACGCACGCACACACACACACACACACACACACACACACACACACACACACACACACACACACACACACACACACACACTAGTCCTGCAAATGCGGATTAGAAAGTATTTAAAATGACCAGATGATAAAAGCATAAGGTATTTTCGTCCATAGAGAGCCCCCCCCCCATTGACTGCTTATACCCATTACTGTTAAGAAGAAATAAAGTACAGGAATGAGGTTTGAGGAAGACAAGAATTAACCAATTTATATAATACTGGATTGATTATATTGTATAAGGTGTGTAACTGTGAACATGTTAATATGATTTAGTTATTTTTTTATATAAATGTAAGTTTGAGTATGTCACAATTTATAATTCAGTATAGGTGTTTAAAAAAAAAAGAAATATATTACATGTACTTTATACAATTTCATGTAGTTCATCCAAAGCTACTAATAATGATCACTAGCATCATACCATAAGATCCGGCCATATGTATCACAGTTTAAACAGAAGAGTATTTATGAGAACAAAAGAAATATTAACCACTTGATAACATATGCCAAGTCAATATGCACAATCTGTGCAGAAGTAAAAACCATCTGAATAATGCTACATTAAAGAGAACTATTACTAATGCAGAGCTAGCTGCTGCTAAACAAGTTTGCATTCAGTGTCACATCTCAGAGGCAGTGCCTGCTGCTTTTAAAGAATAAATTGTCCAAGTTGCATTAAAAATGGTATGCTGGTGATATTGCCATAAGATTTCCTGAGCTAGATCAGCTATGCAACAGGGAATTGCTGGGAAAAGGTTACTAGGCATGCAGTCCTGGAGACCATTAAGGATCCTAGTCCAAAATCCGAGTTGTTCCAAAGCACTGTCTGGTTAGGTGACTTGCTCAGTGTCACACAGCAGGTAAATGAAGGTAGAAAGACTGAAACCTTGTAGCCTTGCCACATGAAGCTGTTCATTAACAAGGCTGAGCTTTAGTCCTCTTCACTAATTGCCAGACTAACAGTTCTAACTAAATGCAGAAATCCTCTAAATTCTCATCTTTTAGAGAAGACTGTGCCACATGCAAGAACTATGTGATGGTTCTGATCCATCCATCCTTCAATCTACAACCCCTTTTTCCTAGTTTTTGCACATGGAGTTGGGGTGTAACTTCAGAAGTGACAGTCATCTAGAGCCAAGGTTTACAATGCAGGTGGTTATCCCTGCTGCTGCAGAAGGCTCTGATCACTGCTCTAAATAATGCAGACGATGTAACCTGACAAATATCTTCCCTGTGTAGTTGTTGGAGGCTGTAAAGAAGATACTGCCAAACTATATTACTAAAATGCAACATGTTGTGACTATATTACAAAATCCAGGCCTGCTAAAAAAGGGATAGTTAGTAGGGCATTTAAAATACTGCACAATGACTATAGGAATCATTCAGAACTTAGAAAAGATTGAGACGAGAGACTGGATAAGCAATTCACAAGGAAACAATGAGAGGACATATGTATGCCTCCCAAATATGTAACAAAGTCTAGAAGATTTAGGATTTTTACTTGAAAGTGTTTGCATAGATAGATATTTGTATATCCCAAGCAGATTCCAAATAATTTTTCCTCAGGTATATGGCAGATGTTGGAGGTATGATGGAGAAGAAATAGATAACCGGGAACATATGTATTGAGAGTGTAATGAGTTGGCAGACTTTAAAAATTCACTAGAGAATACTCTGTCAGAAATATTGGGTGATCAAATGGGTGAAACTAAGGAAAATATTTTTTTTTGAGCTGGGATACATGATCTGAATTACTTAGACATAGTAAGACTTTGTTAAGTGTAATTTTGGTGGCTGCTGAAAAAACAATTCTTAGAAAATGGAAATCAAAGTCTAAACCAACTGTATTTGAAGAGTTGAATATTGTGACAGAGATAAAAGTACAGGAAGGGTGTCTTTAGAAAATAGCAGGAACAAATTACATAGAAATAATGGACATTGTGGGAACAATACATGCAAAATAATGTTTTGGAGGAGGAGTGAGGTTTAAAGGAAGGTAGGAATTGACCAATTTATGTAATGTTGAATTGATGATAAATATACAAAAGAGTATATGTGATGTATTATGTTTACAAATTTGCAAATTAGGAATATGTTAATATGGTTTGTTTTCTTCTATATAAATGTATAGCCATGGCCTCCAATATCACTCAATAGAGGTCTGATCTACTTGAATGGCTAGTAATGCTGTACTCTTGCAGCATATACCACAAGACTCAACACAGCCAGACTGCTGACAACCGTGGCCTTATATGTAGGGTAATGAATGAGGTGCCTGCTAGATATACCAATATCCCATTACTTGTCTGTCTCTCTCTACTTACAATAAACGCTATTAAAACCTGTCAGCATGCACACTAGTTCCTTCTTTTCTTTTACAATTATCCCAGAAATTTAGATTTCATTTAAAACTTTAATTTCTGATTATATTGAAAAAAACACTGGACAGCCATTTTCTAAACAAAATAAAACACTGTCACACTGAAAACAGACTAAGCATCAGAAACAGGAAACTTCTCTTCCCTTGAAGCACACATTTAGTGAAAATGCCACTGACAACCCATTAAATTGAAGATACATGCTGAAATGCATAATCAAATAGCATATAGTGATGTACTAATTATCATCTAGGTGAAAGGTTCAGGAATTCAAAAGACAGATGTATAATGTATTTGCTAACAGCCTGGGACAGCCCACTGGGCACAAGTGTCCCTTTTCAGGAGTAGTCCAGGACAGAACTGACTGGTGAACTAAATTGACAGAGGTTCATAGAAGGCAAATGAAGGCTGAGAGAAACAAACCATGTACTACCAGAAGCAGCTGTTTAACAGCTCTTATCCTTATCCTTACTCATCTGCAATTAGTGCTAGACAAACTGTTGTAGCCCAGACAGAACCTTTCATACCTGTGTGCCTGCAGATAACAAGCTAAATTAAAAACGGCTCTATATTACATTATCGAAGTTTCAAAACTTCAAATCTGATATGGTCGACACTATATCATTAAAGTTTTGGAACGTCAAAAATGTAATAAAACACAACAACGTACAAAAACAAACCATTTAAATGCTCTAAGCAGGGGGGCAAGCCCCCCTCCACCCCTCACCCCACCCGCTACTTAAACATATCAACTTCGAGATCGCACTACAGTGCAGAAAAGGGAAATCTTCCCTTTCCGCGCTGTACAGAAATCTCCGTTAAAAGATTCGAAGTTTCAAAACTTCAATCATATTGTGTTGACCATGTCAGATTCGAAGTTTTGATATAGACTCATTAAAAATGTACTCATAATTAAAATATGAACATTAATACACTTCATGCTGTTCAATTTAGTCACAGCTAAATAATAAACACACTGTTGGCATTAAATAAACCAAGGATCACATCTAAAGAACATAGTTCATATGATGATGCTTCTGTTTTCTACCATCAGTTTCCTTCGTTTACACCATAACTATTCTGGTTCATAGGTAGTTACTAAGTTTGCAGTCCAGGGTACCATTGAGGAGCTTAACCCGTATTTCCAGTTGCCACAAAGCACTGTCTGGTTAAGCGACTTGCTCAAGGACAGGGTATAAATGTGAGGCAAAATTAGAGATGTTCTGCAAAACTGGAGACAGATAAGGGCAGACTAGTCTAAATCACTTTAAAAGTTAGAATAGCTGGTTTTACATTTGTGAACTGTAAAACTGTGAAACTCTGATGGACTGTAATCATGAGTGATTTGCCAAAGAAGACAAAAGAAGAAAAAAGTTAATAGGGGTCTAACCTTTGGATTAAGGTTGTTGCCTTTTGTACCTAAGGTACAGGATTTGACTCTAAGTCTCTTAACTAAGTGTGGCATTACACACACATATACATGGATTCTAGCAAAATGAAATTCAGCACACCTGCCAAAGGAAAACCATTCTCTGTGTTCCTGTTCCTGTTTGGTTCAGTCTACCTGTTCAGTATGGCCTAATTTCACTGAGCCTTCATAATGTTGCAAAAAAGAAACATCTGTCTTCTCAATATTCAATATAAGTGCGCTCCACACAATTCACACTCTAATTCTCAAACGTCTCTCATTTGCACTGCGTGCCAGCTCCGGTCTCATTAGCTCATAGCATCAGCCAATGAAAGAGTCTGGAGCTGGGATGCAGAATTGGACATCATCTTCTTTAAACACTGGTGGCCTGAGAGCAAGAATATTGAGCAGTATTGTTTTTGTTAAACTTTTCTTTTTTTAACTATTATTGTATGGCCAGGCTCACCAGCCAGCACTAAGCCTTTGGCAGCTGCCTAGGTTGCCTTTTGCTGGATCCCACCCGGCATGTCTTAGTTGTTTCAACAAGTGTCAGTGATAAGCCTTTTCAGAATATTGATGGTTCTTAATCTTTGGCAGTCTCTAATTGCAGAAATCTCTGACACTGTGTGGCAACAGTGAACCCTCTCAGCACATGGAGATAATGATTGTTCCACTCGTATATTTGGTTTAGCAGAGAGACAGGAAGGGTTTTACTTACTTTGAAATAATGACAAGGAAAAGACACCAGTAAAGTTATACATTTAAGAAACTATAAGTAGATGAACAGGAGTGAACTGCAGAGGTTTTTTTTAATTTGAAAACTACCCTGTAATGTGCCCCTTTTATTTGTTAATGGAAGATTTAGGCCTTAAACTGTTATTTTCCAGCCTTATCTGTTGTCTTTCATCTGTTATTGTTTTTACTATGCATCTTGTCAATTATGTTTGTGCAGACAGACCATCTGGAAAATTATGGAACTCTGCAGGCTCGAAGATGGAGCTGCCAGCAGTAGTAAAGTGTTAAATATGGCATGCCTACAGTAGTTGCCTCTCAGTTCTTTGACTCAAGATTTTAAAGGGTTGCAGAATTACCTGCCCACTGGAATAGAGGGCAGGGTGATTCATTGACATCTCAGGTGTCAGAGGGTCAGTCGAGGGAGAGAGGAATGAGTGGCTGATGCCTACTCATCTTCATCAGGGTGAAGTCCTGAGGAGGTGTGCTTTTGGCTGACCAGTAATGGTGAAGAGGAAACATCTACCAAAGTGAAGTACATAAAGCAGGAAGCCCATCGTGGTGGTAGTGTGTGTGTGACACTGCCAGCCCAGCTATCTGGAATTTTGTGGATAGTCGTGTGTCATTTGTGAATATTAATATGATGCATATGCTTGTCTTAGAAATGTAAGAGAACAATATGTTATGTGGATATTAAACTACCGGTGCAGAAGAATGTGTGTTGAACTGTATCTTATGTACTGAGCTTCAAGAATGTAACCACAGTGTACCCTACTGGAAGAGAACAGAAATGTATATAAACTATATACCTGTGCAAATGTATGCTTAAATAGTAGAAGCTGGAACATACAGAGTTAAATTGCAAAACTTCTAGAAAATAAGTTGAAAAGTAAAGTGTTTTATGATTGTGTTATCTCTCAATAAGCAGACACAATGTCTAGAGCTAGATGTTTTTCTATTGTCTTGAAAGTAATTTTAATTAGTAGGTTTAAAATGTAAAGTGTTTATTGCTTCCTAGCAGCTGCACATCTGAGAGATATGTACTTCTCACACAGAGATGATAAAATTCTTAATTTCTGTTAGCCTGGGAACTGAAGGCAGGTGATAAAGATTGATGTCATCCAGGCTAACCCAGCAGTAATATGTGATATTAATTTAAGAACTCTCTTAGATAGAGAGACTAGGCAATTTGTATCTTGTCTTGGACCTAGAAACATTCATAATCTGCATTTGTCTTGCTTTGTAAGTAAGTCTAGTGTACAGTAATTTCTTTTAGAGATAGATAGGAATATAGTAAAGATTAGGTCAAATGTTTTCGGTATTTATTTGAGACTGTCCTGCAATGTTGTTTTTAAATATTTCCTGTGATTCTGAACTCTGTAGTTACTGTGTTGTTTGAGTATTGTCTTGTTCTTTTATTTATTATTAAATATATTTAAAACCTTTAATTGTGGCTGGTTTGTTTAGAGATATTTAAGCTCTGTGAGTACTTGCGTATGTATTTGGTGACACTGTACAGGTCTTGGTCTTGGTCATTCTTACCATTTGGAAAATAGTACCATTACACAGTAGGATTGGTCACCCTTTGTAAGGGCCTTATAGCAGCTGATAAGTAGTGGTTGGTGGCAGTGATAACTACCTTATAGTGTGGGCAGAAGGGGGCATAGCTAGTAAACCTGTGCCAGCCTTCCCCAGGAGTGTATGTGTGTTTGTAAATAAATCAAATCTCAAAGTGTATGTGTGTCAGCTACTTGGGCAGGGACACAAAGCACTGATTGGACAGAGAGGGTGCTGGAGGTTTTGGCTTGACCACTCAGCTGAGATCTTAACTGTATAGCTGTGCCAGTGGGGAGTGTTATTGGAGATTTGGAGAAAGAAGCAGAAACCAGCCCCAGACTGACTGTGATCTCTATGTGTTCTTAACGGAAATTGTACTTTACTGTCTGTGTACTTGTCATCCTCCCAATGTGTACTTCCCTCACTAGTGCTAGTGGTGAGGATTGAGGTTCCTTGATTACTGGGCCAGTGCAGGGGCATCACAGTGTGGATGAAATGTGAAATGGACACATCAATAACTGCATGTATTTTGTCAGGGAAGAGAAAAAAGGTGGCGTAAAAGAAGCTGCACACTTAAAACAGATGGAAGTTTTAAGGTATGCACATAAGACATGAAAACTGTCCTCTGCTTGTGGCAAAATGAATATAAGTTTACTGCTAAGTAATAAGGTGTGTGTATTTGGGGGGGAGCATTTTAGCTTGCTAGTTAGAAAGGGAAGAAAAAAGCAAGGAAGTAGGACATTATTTATTTATTTATTTATTGACAATTGTTAACTGGGTTAGTCCAACTGGGCTTGGGACCCATTTTCAGTGGAGACCCGAGGAGAAAAGCTCCATGAAATACAGCAATTTACGATAGAAGTTATACAATCACTAAGTAGGTCATTTACAAGCACAGTTTACACTAACAGATGATATTACTTAAAGAAAAGTTATACTGTGTTGAATATGAACAGAATTGATTTAACAATAGATTTGTTAGACAAATCAAACGAAGAAATTTAAAAGGCAGTATACCTGTATTATATTACAGGGTAGCAGTCTAATTAAATATTTACATATTTACATTACTGGTTTGTTTCATCAGTGCAGGTATCAGAGATTTGAGGAGAAAAAAAACTGGCATGACTTGGTCAAATCATTTGAAAAAAAGGGGGGTAATGACATAGGGGATGGGGAACATTATCAGGTTGGGGCTTGGCATGGGCAGATTTTAGAGTTTAGTAGGTGAGTCTTGAGGTTTTCTTTGAAATGGGATGGGTGAATGATGGAAGAGATGTCCCTGCATACCTCTCAACCTGGAATCATCAAAAATCTGGACAAGGCCCATGAAAAATAGGTACAAATCTGTACGCTAATTAACATAAAATTAGCATACATAATGTAACCCCACCCACTGGAATTATGGGATACCAACTTTCAAACGCAAACCGAAGAACAGGCAACCAAAATATGGCACCAGCGTCCCCCTGCAGCCATTCCAATGTCCCATTACCTGGCTATTTCACCCCATTTACCATAAATACTAATGTGCATACTGCTTTACTTCTACATTGATTATTTGGATTTTATTTAACATTTTATAGC
This sequence comes from Protopterus annectens, assembly GCF_019279795.1. Taxonomy (NCBI): domain Eukaryota; kingdom Metazoa; phylum Chordata; order Ceratodontiformes; family Protopteridae; genus Protopterus; species Protopterus annectens. Next base: position 1,986,946,783 of record NC_056741.1, read on the forward strand.
ACAATGCACAAACATTACTAGATACCTACCTGCTAACAAAGCAATACTGTCTCACAATGAAAATAAACATAGCATTAAAACTTCTCTGCCCTTGAAACTCATTCATTGAAACAATATTGAAAATTTGAAACCTTGAAACCTACACTACATCCAAAGAAAATGCATCTGGTCAGTGGTGGATAAAGATTACCTTTGGGCTGTTGCATAGCCATAGACCCCTTGCACACAAAACAAGAAACATACGTGGGGTTCTTTGATATACCTTCCTGACTTCTCTTTCCCTGAAGCTCTCAGCTCTGTGTATAACTCACTCAATACTCAACTGTATCTCTCAACTTTGCAGCACAAGAAATCCAAATTGTTTTGGGGGGGAGACGGGACAAAAGCCCTAAAAAGGGACACATTTTAAACATTGCTTATATAATTTTTGGAAAGTTGCTAAAATAAAATGTATGCTGGGCTCAGGACCCTGTGCACTACAGTCAGAGCAACATACCACTATGCCAGCAGTTTCCTGAACTTAAATGGCTATCATTTAGTGAATTCAGTTCGTGTCTTACCATAGCTCTCAGTCTCTTAGCACAAAAAACCTGGACAACACCAACAATGGGGAATACAGAAGTCAGTTCTCACTTCTCACCATAGCTCTCAAGTCAACCTGTTAGCACAAAAAACCTGGACAAAGCCAATAATAGGGGAATATATTTACAGCCCTAAAATAGGGACAAATTTCAAATACTGACCTTATAAATTTAGAAAATTGATAGAATAAAAGGTTTTGAAGTCTGAAATTCAAATGCCTGTCATTTATTGACTTCAATCCTTCACTGACTTGCCACAAAAAGCCATAAAACCACAGCTTTTATGAGGAACAAAACAAATATGAAGCATAAATCCGGAGCTTTCATAAGGGGCTCTTGTCACTTGTACCAAAGGTTTAATTTGCTATTGTTATTAAATGTTCTTTTGCAATGTGCTGCTACCACTATATACCTTTCCCTGACTATTTCTAAATGATGTCCTAGCTTGAACATTAGGAAGCAATGCAGTGCTTGCAATACGATTAAATGAATGTATCATCATGTGAAAACACTAAATATATACGTGTCGCATCGCACGTTATAATACAAGTATGCAGAAAAAGAAAATACAGTTTGACTTTTAAACGATAAAGAATGCTTTACATTTGAACTGAAAAACACAGCAAGATGAACAGCGAACATCCACATACAAGCTATGCATCAACTGAATGCCAGATGCCATCTGTCATGTAAATGCTATAAATATGTACCCAGTACAAATGCATTTATGTTACCAGACTAGATGATTTATTAGGTTAAAATATACTTCAAGGGGCACTGAACATTTACTTGCTAAAGGACACCCATTCATTAAGTTGTAGCCTCTCATTAAAAAATGTAATGAAATAAAAAGTGGCACGCGCCTATGGAAATAAAAACATTTGATCTCTAACTATAGCATAATCAGTAAATGTTTACATCTGCGTCCCAGTAGCCCATCATAACAACCTATTAACACAACGAATGTTCTTCGTAAGTAGGCACACACCAGAAGGGTGGATTACCTCTGTCTTAAACTTTAAATTCCTATTGTTTCTGGTTTTCCGCGTCTTGTTTGATCCATATCACAAGGCAGCTACTGCGCGTTTGTGTTAAGAGTGTTGTGGTGGAGAGTGGCAACTATTACATGGACTGCTGCTGTCCTTTAGCGTTGAAAATTAAAAAAATGTCTTACTGTAAATACTTTAATCCAATCATGGAAAGCACCTCAGTGTTGCAGCATACGTTTAGCAAGTTCTGAAAGGCGTGTAACAAAACAACTGTCGATGGTTGAAACTACGTTCAAAGTACACTTCCAGTGCCTTATTTTTTAAACCAATGCAGGATTTCTAAATTTGTTCCACTATCCACATGGGTATATACACACACACACACACACACACACACACACACACACACACACACACACACACACACACACACACACACACACAAGGATTCCTTTGCTTACTTGTGTTGCTTGCAGTCTGCCATTCCTGCATACACCCACCAGCCAGATTTCATTTTCTTATAGGTCTGGGATGGGAACTCCATTCAGTGCTGTTGCTGTGCCTGTTCCCCATGCTGCTGCCATCCTCGCGGCCCTCTGTTCCCGTTCCCCATGCTGCTGCTATCCGCTGGATCCATCATTTGCTTCAGCTTCCCGAATTCCGGACGCCGGCCCTCTGTTCCTTGCTGTATCCACGTCGTCGTCGTCCACATTTGCTTCTTCAGCTTCCTAGCCCGTCCGATGCTGCTGCTAACCACGTTGCTTGAACTTCGCGGCTAATTTCCAACCGCCAGCCAGAAATGAAAATGCGAGCTCCTTGAGCTCAATTCCGACTGGCTGGTAGCCTGACGGCACTGACGTCATCGCGCACGTGATGACGTCAGCTCCGACAGCGCAAAAAATTTTAAAAAGTAATGAAAAAATCGGAAATGAAGGGGTGCCACTCGGGAATCGTGGCACCCTTTCAATTGAACCCCAAAACTCGGTAAAAACCGAGAAATTCGGGACGGTTGGGAGGTCTGTGTCCCTGGGAAGTTTGTACCAGGCTTGGGCAATGGAGGATTTGTAGAGGTATTTGCCAATAGGTTTTTTGGGTTGGTGGGATTGTAGTAGTAGTAGTTGGTTAGAGGTATGAAGAGTACGAGGAGGAGAATAGATAGAGATGAGAGAAGAGAGAGCAGGGCAGGATGAAGGTTTGTATAGAAGGGAGTGTAGCATTTGAAGTTGAGATAGCTGCAATAAGTGGGGGAATTCGAACCAACGCAGGGAGGTAAGGGATAAGCAGTGGTGTGTATTATATGGAGAGTTTGTGATAAATCTAGCTATCTTTTGGTAAGTTTGTTGGATTTTGTTTAAGGTAGTAGTTTGGATATGGATAAATATAGGGGCAGCATAAAGAAGGGAGGGAAGGAGAAAAGCTTGGGCAAGGGACAGTCTAGCATTGGGTGTTAGGTATCTTTTGTTTCGATATAGAAGAACTAGTTTCTGGTGAGTCTTTTTTATACTGTGTAGTAAGTGTGTATTAAACTTCTGTTCATCATCGATGATGACTCCTAGAAGTTTAGTTTGAGTTTCAGGTTTGATACTAGTGTTATTTGAGAAAGTGATAGTAAAGATGGATTTGTGGAAAGAGAGAGAGAGTAGAGAAAAAGTAACAGTTTGGTCTTTTTGAGGTTAAGGATCAGTAGGTTAGTGGTTAGCCACTGTTCAGTAGAGAGGAAGGTCTGTTGGGTAAGAGTATGAAGTTCGGAGATGCTGTCAGAGATACAGATGAGGGTAGAATTGTCAGCATATTGGATGAGGGGTGATTGTTTACAAGATATGTGGAGGTCATTAGTAAAGATGTTAAAGAGGAGGGGGGTCCAAGATGGAGCCCTGGGGAACTCCTGTTGGGACAGGTATGAAAGAAGTGGAAGAGAGCCATCTTACTGATTGTTTCCTGAAAGTTAAATGGCTAGAGAACCAGGCGAGGGAGGAGGTAGATAGGTTAAAATTAGCAAATTTAGATAGCAGTAGGGGATGTGAGTCTGTATCAATGGCTTTTGAGAAGTCAAAGAAGAGACAGGATAGAAGTTTATTTTTGTCCAGGGCCTCAGCAATGGTATGGGTAAAGGATAGAAGGGTAGTAGTTGTGCTGTGGTAGGGACAAAAACCGTGTTAGGTGGGAGTGAGGAGATTATGTTGGAACAGGTAGTTGAGTAGCTGGGAGTGGACACATTTTTCAAGAATCTTTGATAGGATGGCTATAGGTCAGTAGTTAGAAGGATCAGTAGAATTGCCGCCTTTGTCCAGAAGAATGGTGAAAAAGGATTTCCAGAGAGTGGGGACACTGGATTCTTGTATAGATCTGTTGATTAATATGGACACTGGATAAGCTATGGTGTCTGCAGCTAGTTTGAGGAAGGTAGGTGGTAGATTATCTGTGCAGGAAGAGCAGGGTTTGAGTTTATAAAGAAGAGCTCAAATATAGGAAGTGGAGACAGGATGTAGAGAGAAAGGAGGATTGTCAGGTAGGTTGGATGGGGTAGACAGGGGAGTAGTCTTACAGTTTGATGGGATGAGTGATTGAATAGTATTGATAAAGTGATTGTTAAGAAGGGTAGCTGTGTCTAGAGGGCTTGTGTTGGTGAAGGGGCTGGGTGTTGAGGGTGGCCTGGGGACAGAATTCTGTTAATTATAGTCCAGAATTTCTGAGGGTTTGATTTGTACGTAAGTTGGCCAGAGTTGTAGAAGGACTTTTTATCTGCATTGGCTTGTTTCTTAGTAAGGTTTCTGAGGTGCTTCTAGTGGTGAAGGAGGGATAATTCTTTGGTTTTGGTCCAGGCTTTCCAGGCTTTATCTCTGTTGAGCATGAGGGACTTAGTTTGTTTGGAGAGCCATGGGGCATGATTGGATTTTATTCGAATCTTTCTAGAAGGAGCAAGGGAGTTAAGGGTATTCAGGAAGATGTTATTAAAACTGCTAACTGCATCATCTAGTGGGATTTTTTTTTAGGAAGGACCAGTCAATGGAAGTTAGATTTGAGTTGAAATGCATTAGATTAAAATTGGTGAGTGTATGGCAGTCCCGATATAGATAAGGTTTGGGGGGTTGGGTGGTGAATCTGAGGACAGAGGTGGGGAGGTGATCACTAAGTTGGTCTGGCAGAATAGTAGGGTTGTGGTAAAGGTGGGGGGAGTTGGTTATTATCCAGTCTATTATGGAGCTAGAAGATGTATTTCTATGGAGTCGGGTGGGGGAGGATATGAATTGATGGAAGCCGTGTAAGTTAATACTATTTTGGGGAGAGTCAGTTTTCAGTTTGGACCAGTCTAAGTTGACATCTCCCAAGATGAGGGTTTCACAAGTTATGTTATGGGAAAACCAGAACAGTATGTTTTCAGGAGTGTTTAGATTGTTTCCAGGAGGGATATAGATGGAAGCAATAGCTATTTTCTTGTGAGGTTGAGGTGGCAGTTGAGTATTATAGGTTTGACTGGGTGGAAGTTGGGGACTGTTGTGGGGAGTGGTGATAGACTGAGTCTGTTGGAATGGAGGATGGCGACTCCACCATCTTTATTTGGGTATTTATCTGAGCGATATATGTTATAGCCTGGTGGGAGAATTTCATTATTGGAGATATGTGGTTTAAGCCAGGTTTCGGATAGTGTGAGGATGTGAGGGGTTGTATGGGTTATCCAGGCATGGAAGTCAGTGATTTTATTGGATAGGCTTTGAATATTTAGGGAGTATATGGCAAGGTGTTGGGAGGGGGATGATCCAGTTGTAGTGGGCAGTGGAGGTTGAAAATTTTTTGGTGAAGGAGGGGGTTGGAGGATGAGAGATGTGGGTGGCTGGGAGTGGGGGAGTTTGGGCCGGGGTTGGGGTGTATATCTCCTAATTACAGTGTGCTAGTAATGGATAGTGAGATTAGAGGGAAGTGTGAATGTAGTTTGTAGAGTTTGGTTTTAGATTTAGAGTTAGGAAGGATTGAGTGCAAGTGGGGTAGTTTGTGTATACATGTGCTAGGGAGATTAAATAAGGCAGGAGAAATGTAGCAGAAGGAGGATGTTTTGTGAAATTTGCAGAGTTGTAGGTGGTTGTTGAATGTAGTGTTAGATGGGGTGCTGGAAGTGATAAGAGGTTTGGGTTGAGAGGAGAAACAGGAATGGGATGGGAATAATAAGATGTTTCATTCTTATATTGGGGTGGGATAATATGATAGGGTTCTTAATTACAGAAGTAGTTTAGAGTAAGAAGTGATGTATTGAAAAGGTTGTGTCAAGTTACAGGGGAAAGGAAGGGAGGGTGGGTACACAGTTGTCAAAGTAAGACAGGAAGTTAACAGCTATTGGATGGTTAGGGAGGAAAGGGAGGGACAGGATGGTATAAAGGAAATTGTAATGGGGTGGGTGGGAAATGGGGCTAGGATAGGGGAGCGAAGAGAGCCCAAGCGTAGCGAGGTCGAACGGAGCTGGGCTAACACCCGGGACCAGAAATATCAAGAAAACAAACAGTAAGAGAGATATTGCTACTGGCTGGGAAGAGGAGGATGGAGGGGATACTGGAAAGCAAACAATAGAGTTAGCAGAGGGAGAGCTCAAGGCAGGAAGGCTTTAGGGGAACAGGAGAGAGCTCAAAGGTCAGTGCCTAACAGATAGTGAAAAAGTGCAAAAAGAGAAAGTCTCTAGCAGTGGAGTGGAAGAACCCAAACAGTGAGGCTTTGGAGGGAGGCACTGGTTATGCAGAGAGTAGAATGGCAGGAAGGCAAAGGCTATATGAGCGAGTCTTGTTTGGAAAAGATAGAAAGTCAGAGGAATTTGCAAGGCAAGGGGGGATCAAGATCAAGGAGTAAAGGGTGAGGAGTGAGGAAGAGGAGAACAAGAGAGAATATAGGGAGGTTGGAGCTGCTAGCGTCTTGTCAGGAACAAATAGGTAATGCAGTTTATTCACATCAGTTCATTAGCTAGTACAGTTACAATTAGGCAAAAGTAATGGACTTTACAAATAGTTATGGATTCCTGTGAAATAAGTCATTCGCTGGAACACATACTTAAGTGATCCTTTTGGAGCTTATGGATAGCAGCAAGGTCGATGGCCAAATAAAGGGAGGAAATACACGAGATTAGTGTTTCTTTGTTGTGGCTAGGTGAACCATAGAGAGGGTCCTGCTAAGGATTAAGTGGTCCATTTGGAGCTTATGGATAGCAGCAGGGTCAACGGCCAAATAAAGGGAGACTGTCCACAAGATTAGTGTTTTTTTGTAGTGGCTAGGCAAACCATAGAGAGGGTTCTGCTAAGGGTTAAGTGGTCTTTTTGGAGCTTATGGATAGCAGCAGGGTTGACGGCCAAATAAAGGGAGGATATCCACGAGATTAGTGTTTCTTTGTAGTGGCTAGGCAAACCATAAAGAGGGTTCTGCTAAGGGTTAAGTGGCCCTTTTGGAGCTTATGGATAGCAGCAGGGTTGATGGCCAAATAAAGGGAGGATGTCCACGAGATTAGTGTTTCTTTCTAGTGGCTAGGCGAATCATAGAGAGGGTTCTGCTAAGGGACTGTTATTAGTTGCTCGCCCGAGAGTGGAGATGCTCAGCAGCAGGAAAATGAAAGCACTTAAAAGATTGTTTTCTGGGTAGACATACTAGCTGTGAGATTGAGTATGGGAGATAAACAAGGACACAGATGACAGAAGGATAAAGAAAGAAGAAGAAATACTGCTACTATGACTAGAAGACCTGTTAGAACTATTGTTTCCTGACTGCATGACACACTGTTGATCAAAAGACAGAATGTTAACAGATGTGTTGGATGGCACTTGCCAGTTTAGCACAAAGAATTAAGACTATGAGCTGGTAAGAAGCTTCACCCTGTTGTCTGGGGTTTGATTCCTGTGGCTTCTTTTTGCCTACCATATTATTCTGAGCAAGTCTCATTAACTGGAGAATGCTTTTGGTCACCTGTGAAAAGAAGCAGTTGAGTGAGTTTACTCAGTTAACAAAAAACAAAAAAAAAAGAATATTGCATTATTCCACTGGCAGTGAGTTGCAATTTTTATAAATAACCATACAGGAGTTGGTTCACACAGTCATCTCTATTTTGCTAGATGGGCAGCTGGCTATGGAGGTATATATTGAGTTGTTCCAGTTACATGTATGAGTCCAACAGATTATGTCTAGGTGAATGCTTCGGGGGGGGGGGGGGGGTCATTGGTTGAGGGTTTATATGTACAAGTGACAGGCTTGTAGATGGGAGACAGGATATGCAGAGATACAACATATCTGTAGGAATATGGAACGTGTGTGTGTGTGTGTGTGTGTGTGTGTGTGTTTGTGTGTGTGTGTGTGCGTGTGTGTGTTTGTCTGTGTGTGTGTGTGTGTGTGTGTGTGTGTGTGTGTGTGTGTGTGTGTTTGTGTGTGTGTGTGTGTGTGTGTGTTTGTCTGTGTGTGTGTGTGTGTGTGTGTGTGTGTGTGTGTCTGTGTGTGTGTGTGTGTCTGTGTCTGTGTGTGTGTGTGTGTGTGTGTGTGTGTGTGTGTGTGTGTGTGTGTGTGTGTGTGTGCTTGTCTATGTGTGCATATATGTGTATGGTGTGAAACTACCCCACACATATGAAGGTACACGGGGCTGTACCCCACATAAAAGTATAGTTTTGGTGAGAGTTTATCATTATTATTTTTCTTTGCTGATGGCACGCTGCTTGGTGAATGATTAGCCAGTTTATTTGCAGCCACTTCTGCAGTAACCATGTATGACTTCATGAAATAGAATGTGATGATCAAACTTTGTATGCATCCAAGAGGAATGGCAATTGTTTGATGGTGCTCTGCTCTATGAGTGCTTCTGAGAAAAATAAGAGGGCTATAGAGTTGAGTCTGTCAGGAATGTAAGAGGCTTTCCCAGAACTACTTTCATGTTGACCGGCTGTTGGTGATGAAATATGCTGGTGTACTAATACAAACAGCATGCATTTTTTTTAAGTCACAGAGTGACCTAGTACAAACAAAAACTTATTTTTTGTTTGAAATAACTCTTAGTAGCAAGTAGAAAATATTTGGTAAGTAAGATGTAGGACTTTGATTAGAAGGGTTCATTGAAAAACAGATGTTGTATTTTTATTCTGAAGAATCCAGAGGTAACAAAATAATTTCAGCATCTCTTTATCCATTATCCTTCTACTGGAAAAGCATGGATGATGACTTTCTTAGCACTGTTTTGGAGACAGCCAATGAAACAGCAAAAATGCCAGCCTGCCCTGTTAACGTTTCCCACATCGCTGAAGACAGTGCAGTATGTTTCTGTAAAGGTATCACTAAACCATGTTAGTTATTGTTGCTTATGACAAGCAGATGTATGCTGTTTTAAGAGAGATCTTTAAGGTCTACTCCAGAAGAGGATGTATGGACAGATATATACTGTAGTAGAATTCCTTTCTCAGTTCTGCATTTTTGCCATGTAGCATTGGAAATTGTATCGTAATAGGGCCAATAAAAAAACAACTAAATAAATGGTCACCATTGGGATAATGAATACAGATGCTACAGAAAATAAAATAAGACATAAAAAATTGTAGTTCTGACACTCACTAGGTAATGACAGTCTGTTTTCTGTTGGTTTTACTTAAAGTGTGATCATTACTGGCCTAATCTGCAAGTCATTAATAATGACTGTCCATCTTGGATGTTTCTATATATAAGCCAAAACACGAGTGGACAACAGTACTTTATCTTGCCACTGTGGTTTACACAAAAATTAACCAGCTCCTAGCCAGCAATGATAAATTTTTTCAGTGCAGGTCTGGTTTGTGAATAGGATATTCTGAGCAGACAAAGTGTGAAATACATTGCTATCGAAGTTATGGAAACAGCATAAAGAATTAAGTAGTGGCTGTCGGCATAAAAGCTGGCTTGTTGATAGAGGTTGGCTGAATGTTTAAGATCTGGAACAAGCCCAGATTAGGTCCATCCAAGGAATGCGCAGCACAGGAGACAGATTAGACATTATCTAGCCTAGTATGGTCAGATGTCCAAAAAGGAAAGGTGTAAAAGAATAGTAACTGCACTTGCACCATAAACACTCACCCCATAATTATTAGCTGTAACAAAATGTGTCCTCTTTGTTCCATAAGCTGCTGACACTTTCAGGTAGAATAGCTTGTTCAGCATTAACAGCTGATATGCAGAATAATAAATCATGGCATTCGCAGTGTAGTAAACAATGAGGTACTGCAATGTTAAAATATACATGAACTGCAAGACTCTCAGCCACATTAAGCCTTTATTTTATTTTTAGGCTCATGCCTAGGGTCAATTGCCGCACTGTCTAAAAGTGTTTTAAATGTTATCACTGATACAGTAGCTCTCACTAAGAATGGCATATTAATCCAAGTGGAAGTTGCATAGTCCTGAAATGATTTGTGAGATGAAAATGTACTAGGTATATGTAAGTTTAATAAATGGCAGTGATGTTTCATACCCATATAGTTATTATTTACATTAATCCCTAACAAGGCCATGGTTTCTTGATGGCTTGTCATCTTAAAATATAAATCAGATTCCTTCTAAACAGTCTGTAATAAACAGAATATAGTTTTAACTGTAATAGCCTGTCTGCAGAGGTTAAACGTCAAACATCCTGAATATGTTTTGTGTAAAATCTCTGGTCTTCTAACTTTTTAGAGCCTTGAATAAGTAACCAATAAAATATACATAATATTCAATTGCTGTCTCAAGAGGGTATCAAATAAAGTTAACAGAATATAGGCTACCATTATATAATATTATTAAAAATGATTATCATTTTAGATAACTTTCAATTATACTTTTAGCATTAAATGTGAAATTCAGTTTAGTGTTGACTGTAGCTCTCAGATCTCTGTAGGTGTAGCAGCATCTAGTTTGTTATTGTCTATAGCTCAGAAGCATACCTCTTAGCAATACAGATTTTTGCAGAACATCCAGATTTTTGCCTCATATTTTTGGTTTATTGCATATAAAATCTGTGGTTTTCTTGCAAAGCATTGAAGATTTAAGTCACTAAATAATGATATACATTTGAAGTTCAGAATTCAAATCCTCCAGAAAATGCATGCTAATGCAAAACCCATTATTCTAACAAATTTTGAAATTTATAAGAGCCATTTTTAAATATGTCCCTATTTTGGGGCTTTTGTCCCCAACTTATTAGAGGTTGAGAGGTATGCTCAGTGGGAGATATACTTCTTTTTTTCTAAAGTGAATAACAAAACTCATAATAATGTTGAAATTAAAAAAAAATATTGTCTGCAGACCAAACATAAAACTGATATAGATAAGTCTGAAAATTTAAATGGGCTCTAAGTGATGATACCGCTGTCCCAAGATTATAGTCATCTGTGAGCCCACCACACTATACTGGGCTTCTTCTACTTTCAGATTTCATAAGTGCATTAAATTAATTAGGCCCGATCATTAAGCCCATTGAATGCCACATGCAGTCATCTTGGGTTCTAATAATGCATCTTACCCTAAATGTAGAGGTTCTTTCAAACAGACAGTTTGAGATCCATTGATCTATATAAGGGTTCCTATTATGAAGTTTTGGAACTTGCTGTATACTATGATGGGTGATACTATTAAAAGTCTTTAATAGACTCAAAAAAGTAGTGCCTATGGGAGGTGCATAAGGCCCTAATAACATAAAGTTCAGATATACAACTGGTTAAAGAGACAAGACCTTGAGTTGGTAAAGCCTTGCTGATTGAGATTGGTCTTTACTGACATTTTAGGAAGTATTATAGCAGTACCTACACAGAATATTTCCTCTTCATTGATTGCAAATGGATTGGCTCAACATTTGATAGCAGACACTCCGTGCCTCTCCCTTTGTTAATAGGCATAATGATTTCATCATAATAGCATTAAACCTTGAACTGATGTTTCTTGAAAGAGGTACTGCCAACGGTGTTTCATTAACATTATTATAAAGATTTATGGAACAGAATTTGGGCCCATGTTGTAATTTTCTTTTATTTCATTTTATGTTATGCTTTACTAATATTATCCTATTTTGGACTGAAACAAGAACTGCCCAATTCCTCAGATATATCTACCAGAAGCAATTTAGTGGCAGTAGAAATTGATGAAAAAATCTTCATTAAAATAATAACCAGTGGTAGTTATCAGTTTTTTATTCTCTGCATTATGGCACTGTTTGAGGGATGCTTACATCTGTAGATATAAAAACACCTTGGGATTACTACATATATTGCATGTGTGTTTTACTTTTAAGTGCAATTTATTGAAATATTTCACTCTTGTAAGTGTTGTAGAATTAACTGCTAATCTTCCTTCTGGTCAGATCCAAAGAATTTACCTTCTAATACATACTCTGCATACTTTGCCCCTTAGGTAATACTTACCATCTCTCTCCCATTCTCTCAACCACTTTTTATTACCTCTAGACTTACTGGACAATTATCTACTAATTCTTATAAAGCACTGCCTGAACCAACTATCCCATCTCCATCTGTTTTTTCCTCCCATCTCTGCACTAACTATACTGCTATGTGTACTTCCCGCCCTCATTTTATTGTAACCATCTGTCTACCACCTTTTGCGCACTATTGCACTCATTCTAATCCATAAATATGCTTCTCCTCAGTATAATTATTTCCATTTTGCTTCTGTTATGCCAAATAATATACTACCATGTGCCTATATTCCCATTGTCCAATCTGCCACCTCGATGATCCTCCACATGATGTGAATAAATCTTCAAATGTCATAATCACTGCAGACTTATTCACCATATCTCACGGTCACTATATTAAACTCAAAATGCTTAGTACTGGAAATCACCATTAAGGATAAAATACAAAATACTTACTACTGCATTAAAATAATTATCTGTCAAGTCTCACATAAAAAAATGTCTTCATATGTGGTGATATATATAACTAACCCGGACATCACACTTCCTCCATATCTGTAGGCTACTCCTTTTCAACTGTTACTTTTATACCCTTTAAGCATAAACATTGTCTTCTTAAATATCTGCAGCACACTAAACAAAATAACAGGATTCTATTCTTTGATCATCCAATATTCTCAAGATATTGTTGCTGTAACTGAAACATGGCTCAAACGCCAAATAAAAGAATTGTTCCTCCAGGCCATAATAATACAAGATCTGCTAGGATACAAAAATGGGTGGAGGTGTGGTTACCTTGTATCCTAACTCTTTCAACCTTTCCCACTATTCCACCGAAAGTACATAAATCAGAACTCATTATTTCTATATTAAAATTAAACATCCATAAAACGTATGTATTATCATCCTCTATGTTCCCCCTGGAAACAACATCCTTATTCTGGAAGATATCCTTCACTACACATTTAATAATATACCCTGCTAAACCAGTGTACCTGGTGAGGTCAACATTGTTGGACAAACTATTATATTAGATTACCCCTCTGCTAGTATAGACCTCTTCAAATTCACCCAGTTTATAACCGCCTATATTTGCTTTAGTAAGTTTAGAAACATTGGCTCTACTGTTGGCTAGCTCCTAGCCTTACATCCAGACCATTACTGCCCAGCTTGTATTCTCCATGACTCCTTCAGTGACCTTCACCCCACTTTTGTTCTGAGATATCCTACCCATCTTACCAAACAATACTGCTAAATGGAATCTCAGAATCTTACCATATTCAACCCTGCTATATTTAATGACAATCTCAAAACCTTAACTGGCCCATCTGTTATACTCTACCACCAGGTAATGCCGTCTACAGATTCAATGCTGCATTCTTAGACAATCCCAACAATCTTGCTTCCTTAAGAAGGAGAAGAGTGAAAATTAACAACACACCCTTGCTCTCCCCTTCCACCAGAATTTTAATGCAAAAAAGAGACAAGGCCTCAGAGCAAGAGGTTCTCCTGTTTGATTCTTGGCTAGAGTGCCTTCTGTGTGGAGTATGCATGTCCTCCCCGCGGTCGAGTGACCTCTGAAAGACATGTGTGAATGGGCGTGCCTTCGCTGAAGGTTGGACGTCGGGCTGGCAACTCGGCACCATAAAAATCTACTGCCAATCATTAGCGGACCAGAGTTCCACTGTGGTGACCCCTAACCGAGAAAAGCCGATAAGACAAACAACAACATACATAAACAACTTTTACATTCTCTACTTCAGGAAAATTAACTTACCCCTACTCAGCACTGATTCAGGCCAAACCACAGCACAATAACTGCTCTATTAGCTTTTATGTACATTGGCATTAAGACCAGAGATAATAATATGCTAATCTCTTTTCTCTTCTTAGACCTTTCCAAGGCCTTTGACACTGCCTCCCAATCCAAACTACTCAAAACAATGGCTTCCCTTGGTCTGTCGCATCCTACTCTTAACTGGTAGATGTCAGTCAGGTAAATGTCTCTCCGTTTACTTACTTTCCTTCCTTACTGTCTACACTGGTGTCCCACAAGGCTCTATCCTTGGCCCTCTACTTTTTAACATATTAATGGCCTCCATACATTCTCCCAGCAGACTACTCTAATACAGCGTGCAGATGACTCCACTATTATTTGCACTGCTGATAGCTTTCTCAGACTACAAACCATAACCCCAAATTCCTTTACTCATTGAAAGCTGGCTAACATGCAACCAATTGTTCTGTAATTTAAAAAAAAAAAATATTTCCCTAAATCTCTTACATCCCTCTAACATAACTTCAAAATATCCTTACTAAACCACACTAATACTGATGTTGTTCCCCACATCAAGCCGCTAGGCATCACAGTAGACAATTAACTAAAATCTCACTTCCATATCCAAACTTGCATAAAAACACACATCAAATGCTTAAGAATGCTCTATAGAAAAAAAAAAATAAATCTTACCAGCCCTGCTAGAGCTCCTCCCGCTAAGGCATACCTCCTTCTGTTTATGCCTCTCCTATCCTTACTAACATACATGCCAGCTTAGATCACATCTGAAGTCATTCTACAACAAAGTAGCAATGTTAGCAACTACCATACCCTATAACTTCTACCAAAACATTGCTCTAAAATCACATAATTGGTTAGAAATGGCTATTCATGATCATGTGCTGTTTAATCAGTTTCTCCTTGCGCATATCATGATATATAAACCCTCTTCCTTCCCTGCCATCAGCCCAGTATTTAGCCATTACATTCCAAATTGTCCCTCTACTCCTTTGATAAACAACTTTTAAAACCAGTAAACCATTGGCATGGTCTGTATTCCAACTCTTGACTAAAGCTTGGAACTCATTTCCTATGGATATTAGATTACTTCCCAGCAGCCACTTATTTAAACAATCATTGAAATAATTCCTCCACACTTCCTGGCTCTACACATGTAATACACCAGGATGATGCAGCTACATCTTTCATCTACTTCTTTCCTTTACTACCGTCTATAAATATTCCCTGTGTATGTCCTAAAGTATACTTTTTTAACTCCTTTGTTCTTTACCCTATTTTGTTATTCTCCCTTTTTTCCTACATTTCTCCTGCCACACCTCTCATTACTTTCCTTGATACCCCTAATACTATTGTATTTTCTGACTAACCGTCTCTTATGTCTACTGTGCTATATAGTCATATTTCAAAAAAATATAAAACAATATTGTATATAGTGTATGTTGTTTGTATATAGACATCCTGTCTATGCAAAACTAAAATATTGAGTGCAGTGTATGTTTCTTATTCTGGGGTTACTATTCTGTAGCTTTTGGTCTTGTTTATCTTGATTATACTGTAATATCTGTGTGGAGTCTGCATGTCCTCCCCGCGGTCGAGTGACCTCCGAAAGACATGTGTGAATGGGTGTGCCTTCGCTGAAAGTTGGGCGTCAGGCTGGCAACTCGGCACCATAAAAATCTACTGCCAATCATTAGCGGACCGGAGTTCCGCTGTGGTGACCCCCTAACCGGGAAAAGCCGAAAAGACAAACAAACTTGCTATTATGTTAATGCCTTAAATGTTACTCTGTTAAAAATGCAAATTAATTTTTCTGCTGGAGCATTTCTCTCTTTACTCTGATGAAAACAGGTTTATGCCTGGTCAGACTTTCATGGTAAACAAATTTGAAATAAAATAAAGAAGTAAATGATGGTGCACTTTTTGGTGGTATGTATTCTTATTCTGCCAACATGGACATTTCTTTCTTTCTTATACCTTGACATATTAAATCAGCTTACAGTCTTTTTATAAACAAGCAGAACATTATTGATGAAAGGATAGATCCCACGTGGGGCATATTTAATGAGGTGGGCATAGGTTGAAGATGACATACCTATTTGAACTGTGTAATTTCTATTCAATAGGATGTTTTTAAACCAAGGGAAAGCTTAACTGCTTATTCCAGTGTGGTTAAGTGAGAGAGGAAGAAATGATTCATTGGTTTAAAGGCTTTAGCCAGACCAATGAAAATAGGGCCTGTTTTGTTGTCTTTATGCATGTTTTGAAGGATGTCATTTGTGAGTGTATGTAAAGCAGTCATGGTCATCTCCCTGACCAAAAACATGTGTTTGTGAGACAGCACTCTTTTTTTTTTCTAAATACTCACCTAGTAGAAAGGAAAATATTTTTTTCAAATAAGGCATAATAATAGCTTTTTTTCATATTTTGAATATGGTGTTTTTGGTGAGGCAAGAGTTTTGCATCAGATGGGAATTGATAAACTATTTTTTCCATATCATTTGTTTTGATTGATATGAATTAAATTGAGATTAGAAAGGAGTTTGGGACATTTGACTGTAAGCTCAGGGAGTTGTGAAATTCCACTGAAGAAATCTGTTGCAGAGTGTTTTCCTGATGAGGAAAGGATTGCATTGTCTGCGTGCAGGTTTTTCTGAGGAGACCATCCTGTAATCTAATTCACTAAATTCCAGAAGTATTTCATGTGTTTGGTAAGACAGAAGGTGCATAACATTGTCCTTTCTGGTAGGCTTATTGGCTAGGTTGCTAAGGGTATGCTTTTTTTGTTTGTTTTGTGAAGAGGGAGACATTTTCCTTTGTTTCTATGCAGAGTTGCTGAATTTGAATAGCCCTTGTAATTCTTTAGTTATTCAATAAATTTGTCTGGGTTTAATGAGTCAGATGACATTGAGAAAGCGTTTATTTTGTAAGTGTAGAAGTAAGTTGATTAGGGTGTCTCATGCCAGATTAGTAATACTGGAAATTAGAAACCAGCTGGATTGGCTATGTGTTTGTTCAGGGCTGTAATGCTCTTTTGGGTTTTGGAATGTTGTTGCTTTGTTTTTGGCTTTTCCTGGGTTAGGGGTCGCCACAGCGGAACTCCGGTCCGCTAATGATTGGCAGTTGATTTTTACAGTGCCGAGGTGCCAACCCGATGCCCAACCTTCAATGAAGGCACTCCCATTCACGCATGTCTTTAGAATGCCACTCGACTGCGGGGAGGACATGCAGACTCCACACAGAAGGTGCTCCAGCTGAAAATCGAACGGGAGAACCTCTTGCTGTGAGGTGACAACGCTACCGCTGCACCACTGCGTTTCCCTTATGAAAGAAAAAGAAAAAGGCAGTTCCTATGGAGGGGTTAAGAGGAATATTATAGTACAGTGATGTATTTAAAGTGTATGGTAGGTAATAGTTTTGTTTAGAAGTTTTTTTTAAAAAAATGGCAAAAATGTAAATATATTTTATTTGGTTAGTAGTAATGAGTTTTGTAACCTTAAATTGGTGTGGGATATGTTGGAGAAGCTGGGACCTCTCTTGTTCGGTATATATTTCTCGGAGATACAGACCAACACGGAAGGACTGTGGCTGACCAAGTTCGCAGATGACTGCAAACTGGGCACCATAATCGACTCTCCAGCCGACACAAGCATCCTCCAAAAGGGCCTCATAGAAACAGACAACTGGTGCCAGAGCCATGGCCTCAAGCTAAACGCCAAAAAGTGTATAGTCATCCCCTTTGGCAAAAACAAAGTGCCCACAAATTACCACATAGGTGGTAATCCATTAAGTACAGAAGAAGTAATTAGGGACCTGGAGACCCAAGTTGATAGCAATCTCTCATTTGACAACCACGTGGCCAAAGTGGTTAGAAAAACATTTTATATAGCCCACCTAATCATGAAGGGATTCACATCTAGATCAGGGAGGTCATCGTGCCTCTTTACTCATCCCTCATCAGGCCCATAATTGAGTACAATGCCCCTTTTGGGATGTACCTTACCAGACACCTGCAGCAACTGGAAAGACCCCAAAAGTACCTCACCAAGAGGATCAAAGGGCTCAAACAGATGCCATATGCTGCCCGGTTAAAGAAACTCCAGCTCTACTCAGTGGCACACCGCCTGCTCAGAGGCGATCTGTGCCTGACGTATAAAGCCATGTCCAACCCGGAATTAATGGACATGCTGCACCTCAGAAAATCCAAATCCCATCGAGCTACACGCCGAGACTTGAACCTCAGCACTGAAATAAATAGGACATGCTGGAGGGACAGATTCATAACCCAGAGGCTCCCTTCACTCTGGAATAAAGTCCCAGTCGAGGTTAGGCAGAGTCCCTCATTGACTCTCTTCAAGGGGAATCTTGATGAGTGGATGGGAGATCGTAGGTTTACCCCGGGTATCACTTCTGTGTCACTGTTAGACAGAGGCACAGTATACTAACCTCGAAAAAGGGCATAGCAAAATTAATTTAAAATGGGTGGCGAAAGCCAAACACACTCTGGCTAGGCTTATAAATGCCCTAGGGCAGATAGCCTAGTATGAACCTATGAACCTATGGTGTGCTTCCACTGATATTTCAGTATGGGGGTGGTGGCTAGGAAATACTGGTAGCAGAAAACAAAAACAGGCCTCCTACAACTGCCAGTGGAAGATAATCATAGTTCCAAGCCATTCAACCACAGAACAAAGTGTCTGAAGAATTTTATTTATTTGTTATGTGTTTAAAGTTCATTTTAACAGTCTGTATCTGCTTTAGCTGTTTTTATTTCGTGTGACAGCCAGACTGGCTCAGGAGTTGCAATTGCTTTAAGGCATGTTAAAAATATATTGGCTATTGGCTATAGAGTTCTAAGAGATTATTTTTCAAACATTTTTACTTCTTTTAAACTGCTGCTGGTTTGAGCTAGTTTCATGCCATTTTAACAACAGAGTGAAGTAGCTGAAAACGTTTTATGTCATTATTTGTTTTAAGTTAATTTTAACAGACTGCATCTGTTTTTAGTTGTTTTTATTTCTTGTTATCTATTTTAAGTTAATTGTTAACAGTTAGTATGTATTTTATCTGTTCTTAAATCATTATTTTAATCAATGCTTTGTTGATTTTGACCCTACAACATCTGTGAAAAGTGTTTTAAAGCTCTTTAAATCTAGTCAGTAATTCCCGTAAACAGCTACAGTGTGTTGTGTCCTTTAAGTGATCTGACAGTTGGAATTAACCCTACTTTCTTTCTTGTAAGAGGAGTAAGACTGGGGCTAGTTCAGGAGTTGTGATCAGTAACCATCTGAAATATCGGGACCTACATGATAGACTGAATGGTTAAAAATCTGGCCTTACATATAGTAAGCTTGAGACTGTCATTTCATGAATATTTTCTTTAACATGATGTATGGTAATATTGAAGTTGGTATTTATAAATTTGGGGGTGTGGGGGGTTTGCTGTCCACATTGGGACTGGAGGGTAGCTTACCCCCCTGCAAAAAACACATTTAAAGGAGAACAGCACTGTTTGATGTTCATGCTTCTCCTGTATTTTGATCTTTTTCCCTTTTCAGAACTCAGCAAAATGACTCCTTACATTTCAATAGAAAGCTGTTGTGATCGTTTTGAGACAGGTTAGAAGTGCATTCGCTCTTAGCAGTTGAGTAGCAAAAGCCTTTTTTCCCCCAAACCTTTTTTACTTCCTTTAAACTGCTGGTGTTTTGAGCTAGTTCCAGGCCATTCAACAACACCCTCCCACTCTGTTCTTATTGTATTCTTTAACCAAGGGCCTCTCTTGTTGTCTGCCCCTTATGTTAATTCGACTACAAAATTCCTCTCTCTTGTTCTTTGTTTGGCTTTTATCAGTAAGCGCAAAGTGTCATGTTATGAAGTCAACTCTCCCTTAAGATATTTAAAGACATTTTCCCTCCCACTGTATTTCATATAGCCAAAATACTGAATGCCCACCCAGCCAATAATTGTTGTGCTTTTAAACTTAGTGGCTCTTTTTTTGCCTGTTATTACTATGAATTTGCCTTTGAAATCTTCTTCCAGTCTCCCCCCCTCTCATCTACTCATACTAATGAGCACTAGAAGATCAAACCGGAAATGTCCCCCCCTTGGACTGTTAAAACTTGAGTTACCTTCTCTTTTGTACTTTCCCATTTGTTTAGTGCACAGGACAATACCTAGAAGTATTAAACCATGTTGTCCATCTTATTTTTAAAATCTTCAACATCCGTGACAAGACTCCCAATCTATTCTGCATGTTTTGCCCATCTTACTTTTAAAATCTGTAACATCTGGGCAAAACCAGTCACTAGAGTGCCTTCTGTGTATTTTGTTTATTCTAACATAACTGCACTTTCTGCTGCATTTACTTTACTCTTCTAAACACTGGACAAGATGGTAGGTCAGCCTGCTAGCTTCACCTCTGTTACCAGCCTTGTAATAACTATGCACTTGTGCAGAATTGCTAAGACATGGAAGCTCAGCAGTGCAAGGAAGCAGCCAACTCAAGAAATAAACAATAACAAAACGTGTTTGAACGTTGTGCAAAGTCCAAGGATGGGGGGGCAGAACTGTAGGTCCACATTACCATATCAGTGCACCCAAGTAGAAATTTAATTATAATGTTGCTTTGTCATAAACAGTAGGAGAGTGGGAGAACAGTCACAACATCCTTCATGTCTTCAAGAACATCACTACCTTAATCTGACCAAAGCTGAATGGCCTTCCATGCTAGAGAGAGACAGCCTCCTTCTGAGCTCAGTGCTTTTTATACAGGTCTATATTGTAAGTGCGAATGCTTAGGTTGTCGAATACGACATGATCGACACCTATTAAGTGAACCGTGAGTACACAGAACACCGGAAACCACGAAATTCGAAATCCCGATTCGGCATAGTTCGCCCTTCTGTGGTATAGCTCTGTAAGGTAAGTGTCCGATAGTTACGGACCTTAGGGTTAGGGTGCGGGTTAAGGTAAGTGCATAGATAGTAATGTATGTAAGGGTTAGTGTAGGGTTAGAAGCAAGGTTTAGGTTAGTATATGTATGTGGTTTATTTATTTTGTTTGGGTGGGTAGTATGAAGCAAGCGGTGTAGTGGGAAGTATGTTTTATTTTTGTCACTGGGTGGAACGGTGTTGGCCAAACAAAACAACTCGGTCATCTGTATTTCCGCATTTTGAGGTTTCAGTGAATTGTGCGTTCGCTTAATAGGTGTCAGTCATGCTGTATTCGACAACCTAAGTGTTCGTGCTTATAATATAGACCCTTTTTATACTACTTAATCAGAATATTCCAGCACCATTCTTCACTAGACACCTCATAGATACCCCATTCAGGAACTATTCCAATTTAGGCCCAGCACCACCAAAAATTGAACTGCATTTCTTTGATCACAGTTTCTCTGTTCTTGCTCCAAAGGTGTGGCAATGACTTCCTTCAAGCTGAATATAGATATCTGACTGCAAAAAATTCAGACCCCCAACTCAAATACTTTCAAGAAAACAGATACAAATGCCATACTGTAGGTCACATTACCTAACTAAAACTGAAGCCTCACTCTAACCTCTTGCTATTACTATTTTCATGAATTCTCCCTAACCCACGGTTATCCACCACTGTATAAATGTAAATAATAGTACTTCTTAGCTTTCTTCTTATGCAACACTAACTTTGTTTTTACAGCAAATAATGTCAATGTAAATAGTAAAACTAATTCAGCTTATCTGATTCATAACTGCGTCCTGTTTTGTATGATCCTGTAAACATTGTCAGCTTTTTATTGCGTGTTGCACATGTATTATGTATATACTATAAGTATGTTGCAGTTCCTCTGTTCTAATTAAATACTAATTGTATTCTTCTCTTGCTGTGCAATATAACAACTTGGGCTAAGCATGCAACTGGTTATATTTGATCAGTGCTTTACCTTGGTAAACAAATATAACTAACTAACTATCTACATAGGTAAATAACAGTAAGTCAACTGTTCACTGTAATTAGTAATAGTATGGGTGTCAGACTGTATGACTGTTCGCTGTACAAGTGCAAAAAGTGTTGCAAACAACCTTTGTACTGCATCTAAATGAAACCAAAAGCTAATAACAAAAGTATGTAAATGTAAGAAAAAAAGAACCTTTGCAGACAACCTTTCCAAACAGAGGACAATACATTCCATCATTCAGGAAAGAAAGCACTGGCATTATTAAAAATGGGTTATCATTCCCTGCTGCAAACAGAGAATTTTAGCTGGGTGAGCTGAACTGCAAACATATTGTGACAGGCTGCCAAAGAAAGACAGAAAGAGAGACAGAGAGAGAGAGAGAGAGGCAATATGACATAAAGATGAACAGCAGAATTGCTTGTTTTGATGAACAAACCTGGAACAGGTTCCTAGATGTTCATCGTGTTTCACTGTTGCAGTCATTACATTTAGGTAATCTGCTGGCAGGTTGCCCTCAGTCGGCCTGATTAACAATGTCTTGGGTCCTGCGTCGGTTGCTGTCCCCTCTTCCATGATGTCAGGGGTATAAAACATGCAGCCGACGCCATTACATCAGTCTTTCTTGCCGCAAGGTGTCCGAAGCAGAAGCAGTTCGTAAGTGCCGGTCGGACGACTCCTGAAATTTTCGTTTTCGAGTTTTAGAACTGAAGTCTTCAACTAAAAGCTAAGTACCCCATTGGGGAAACTTTTTCTTGCTCCTTACCGATGTCAGTAAAAGTTAATCATTGTATTACTTGTGGGAAGCAAATACCTCATAAGGATTTTCATTTGTACTGTATTCCTTACCTAGGCCCTGACCACGACGTTTCTTGCTGTCGGTTTTGTGCTTTATTTTATCAGCACACTATCTGTCGTCGGTACATTTTTGCTTCAAAATATTTCGGTTCTCGATTTAATTATCCAGAAATGACATCGGTTAGCCATCTGACTACCGGAATACCGAAAAAATGCAAAGAAAAAGACAGAGACAGGCCATTGAGGCCCAAAACTGCCAACGATGCTTCTCCTAAGCCAGTCGCCAGTTCGCCGGTACTCAGTGAAGCGCTTTCGCAGCCCCTGATACCCGTTACTTCTGATTCCCAGGCCTTTACTGAGACCCATTCAGAGTCCGGTATGCCGCGAGATGCTTCACATATGGAACCCGCGGATGTCTCTACCTTGGATGGGTCCGGAGCCGCTAAGCAGGCACTGGCTTCTGAGGGTGTATTCAGGCCTACAGACTTGCATATTAAACAGACTCCAACTTTAGTGCTAAGGCCTAAATCTTGATCTATGTCTAAAAAACCAATGCCCAGGCCACATGTTCAGGCCCCTATGCCTAAAAAAACAAATGATCAAAATGGCTGAAGATTTAATTACTCTAATCAGGGGTAGTCAACCCCACCCCAGCCCCAAGAGGCCTAGGATTGAATTTGACTATGAATCTTCTGAATAGGACTCTGTTTCTTCTGACTCTTCCAATGATCTAGATTTGTCCATACCTACTTATGAGGACTCTGATGCAGAGGATTCCATTCCCTCTGCTTCTCCGCCTGAGGATTTCTCTTTTGGGGAAACTTTACATACCTTAAGGGAGCATTTCTACTGGGAAAGTTAGGATTTCTCTGAATACAAAAAGAGGCTTAGGGATTTCCTTCTTCTTCCTCAGCGTAGGCCTTTGGCTATACCTCCTGTACTAGACATTGTTGATGATGTGTTTTCAGAATCCAGTTTGGCCCCTGATTCCTTGCCTCCAGCCCCTAGCAAACCAGACAGGTACTACAAGGTTCCTGAGTCCCACAAATTCCTTTTCAAAAATCTTGTTGCGGACCCTGAAACCATTTCTCAGGGGCCCAATTGCATTAAGGCTTCTACTGCTAAAAATCCTACCCCTTCTGATAGAGACTCCAGGGCGCTGGATAGATGGGGTAAAAAGGTTTATACGTCTGCAACCTTAGCAATCAGGGCTTTAAACTGTCAATTCCATATGTTAAAATATCAACAGCATATCATGAGACTACTTAAACAGAAAATGATGTTGATTTCTGACTGTGTGGAGAATAAAGATTTGCAGGATTTATTGCATTCAGCTGAACAAGTTGGCAAACATACTGATTCTTTAGAGGCCTCTTGCAGGGCTGCTGTTACTGGGTCTGTGCTTAGAAGGCATGCTTGGCTTAAGGAACAATTTCTGCCTGATCATGTTAAAGCAAAAGTTTTGGATGCTCCTTTACAGCAGGACCGCCTGTTTGGCAATAAGGCTAAAGAAGTTCTAAAAAAGATGGAAGATAAAGCTTAATCTATGCAAACTGTGAAATATTTCTTA
The DNA here is from genome assembly GCF_019279795.1 of Protopterus annectens. Lineage (NCBI taxonomy): Eukaryota > Metazoa > Chordata > Ceratodontiformes > Protopteridae > Protopterus > Protopterus annectens. The sequence continues at coordinate 1,986,970,830 of NC_056741.1, forward strand.
CAAGTACAACCTCCAAGATTTAGTAGGCATTGGCCTACTAAGAAGTGATCCTTTCCAGCTCCTTCCAGAGCCACTACAGCCAAACCCACACATTCCAAAAGCACCAGGTTTCAGTCCCAAGGGTCTTTCAGAACTAACCAATGGGGTGCTTCCACTTCCGAATCTGGAAACAACAAGGCACCACCCTATGGTAAACAGTCTCAATGACTTCCCTTTGAAATTAACAAGCACTTACCTCTTAGCTGCCCCTTTGGGAGAAAAACTGGCTCTTCATTCAAGAAACTGGCAACTTATAACCCAGGACAAATGGGTTTTAAATATAGTGTCCCAGGGATACAGATTTCATTTCCACATGCTGTCAACTCCAAACGGGTGGCCAGACCTGCCCCCAAATCAGTGGGCAGAGACTCAGAAACAAGTACTTTCCCTCCTAAACATGGGGGCTATTCAACTAGTACCAGAAGAGGAAAAGGGACAAGGTTTCTATTCCAGACTTTTCCTGGTACCCAGAAAAGACAAATTATGGCGTCCAATTCTAGACCTGTCTACTCTAAACACCTTTCTGGACATTCCAAAATTCAAGATGCTGACTCTTCACCAGTTACTTCCTATGCTAGGCAAGGATGCCTGGTTGGCAACTCTAGATTTAAAAGAGGCTTACCTGCATATCCCAATCAGGGAATCTTGTAGAAGATACCTACGCTTCAAAGCAGGCTGCATGCATTATCAGTTCTCTGCACTGCCCTTTGGCTTGTCTGCTGCGCCCAGGGTATTCACAAAGTGCCTGGCTCCAGTAATTGCATTTTGCAGGCAAAGAAATATTCAAATATATCCATACCTGGACGATTGTCTAATTCAGGCAGAAAACCAGGCCATTCTTCTAAAACATCTGGCATTTGTAAAAAGAGTTCTAACCTGTCTAGGATACACCATAAACGAAAATGAATCTCAACTGGTACCCTCTCAAAAGATTACATTCCTGGGTGCAAGCTTGAATACAACTGCCCAGATGGCGTTCCTTACGGCAGAAAAGCAAATTCATTTGATGACTTACTTCAAACAGGTGGCCACAAAAACCCTGCTATCTGCAAGGCAAATACTGCAAGCCTTGGGGTTCATGGCCTCCTGCATTCTTCTAATTCTATATGCAAGACTGCATATGAGGAAACTTCAGTGGTATTTAAAAAGTTTATGGAGTCAACATTGTCACAGTCTGGAAACAATGATTCCTATCATACCTTGCCTGCACCTAGAGTTCCTATGGTGGGCAGAGGCCTACCACCAAAACAAGGGACTGCCATTCATACTACCCCCTGCCGCCCAAACCCTAACTACAGATGCATCAGACTATGCATGGGGGGCTCATATGGCAGGGAAGTGCATTCAGGGCAAATGGAGGCCAAATCAAATGCACCTTCATATCAATCAAAAAGAAATGCTAGCTGAACTGAATGCTCTGACAGCCTTCAAGAACTACCTTCATCCAGGACAATTACTGATAAAGACGGACAACACCACGGTTATGTGGTACATAAACAAGCAGGGAGGGTACGCATTCCTACCCCCCCCTGAAGACTAGCCATGGCATTGTGGAACAGAGCATTGAGCTACCAAGTACAACTACAAGCTCAATTCCTGCCAAGAAAGCAGCATGTTCTGGCAGATGAACTAAGCAGAAATCTCATGGACCCACACGAATGGAAACTGGAACCATGGATTTTCAACATGTTGACATGCAAATGGAGGAGCCCAGACATAGATCTTTTTGCCTCACCACAGAACTACCAGTTGGACAAATTTTGCACAAGAACTCATCCCAAAAAAGCTTGGAAAGTGGATGCTCTGTCCTACAGCTGGAAAAACCTATCAGTCTGTGCCTTTCCCCCTCTGCCTCTGCTCTCCAGAGTTCTACTAAAAGTCAAACAGGACAAACCAAAAATGATTTTGATTGCTCCAGACTGGCCTCGCCAACACTGGTACCAACTCCTGCGCAGTGTGTCACACATTTCACTGTGGCATCTGCCTCAGACACCTTCCTTACTGTCTCAGCAGGAGAACCAAATTCTGCACCCTCAGCTCCAAACATTGAATCTTGCAGCTTGGCTAATCAATTAAATTCCCCCTTAGCATCCTTCAGCAAACCTATGATGGATGTCATTTTGGAGGTGAGAAGACCTAGTACTAGAAAATCTTATGCTGACAAATGGAAAAGATTCTGTGCCTGGAATCAATCTCAATGGATGAGCACAGCAGTGCCCAATTTACCTCAGCTTTTGCAATACTTATCTGAGATGCTTCACAAGGGCCTGTCTTTTTCTTCCATAAAAATCCATGCCTCAACCATTTCAGCTCATTGCAACACAGAACCCCCCTCTTCTCTCATCATCTCCTAAAGCGGTATCTTAGAGGGGCCAAAAACTTGAGACCACCCAGGAGAGCTCCTACCCCTGCCTGGGACCTTAACTTTGTATTGGAGAAACTCACTCTACCTCCTTTTGAGCCAGCTGCTTCTGCAGACTTAAAATTTCTTTCCTGGAAAACAGCCTTCCTTTTAGCAATCACTTCAGCTAGAAGGACATCTGAATTACAGGCACTTATGGCAGTGGAGCCTTTCATCATCTTTCATGCAGACAGGGTGTCACTCAGGACGAATTCATCATTCATGCCCAAGGTGGTATCCAGTGTGGCTCTTAATCAGTCCATTCATTTGCCAACTTTCTTTCCCAATCCATAGAACAAGGGGTAGCGGATTTTGCATTCATTGGATGTACACAGGCAACTTAGATTCTACTTGGACAGGACTAAATCTCAAAGAAAATCTGAACAACTGCTGGTAGCATTTGCTGCAGGGGCAGAGGGGAAGGCTATTTTAAAGCAAACCATTTCTAAATGGATAAGCCATTGCATTCATTTCAGTTATAAGCACCATGGAAAACCTATCCACCAGGGTTTCAGATCTCATTCCACCAGGGCTGCTTCTACTTCAACAGCCTTTCTCAGAGGTGTTCCTACCAGGGATATTCTAGAAGCTGCTACCTGGAGTTCAGTTCATACTTTCACCAAGCATTATCACTTACCAATTTTCTCTAAATTCAGAGCTGGCTTTGCCACTGCTGTTTTGCAGGGTCTTATAACTGGTCCTAATACTGTATAAATCAATCCTCCCAACCATAGCTTTGGCAATCTACCCAAATGTAATGACTGCAGCAGTGAAACACGATGAACATAGTACAGTTGTGTGCACTTACCATAAATGTAAATGTTCGAGTGTATTCACTGTTGCAGTCCTGGTTACCCTCCCTCCAGCCCCCTGTTTTTCTCTTACTATACCTCTACTTTCTTTTACTATGCTTAAAAGCCTTTTTGTTGTATTTGCTTTTGTTTGGAGGTATATTTTTGTGTTTTTAATTTTATATATATATATATATATATATATATATATATATATATATATATATATATATATATAATTTTGCTTCCCATTTGGGGGGGCACCTGACATCTGGGGCAAGAAAAACTGATGTAATGGCGTCGGCTACATGTTTTATACCCCTGACAACCTGACATCATGGAAGAAGGGACAGCAACCGATGCAGGACCCAAGACTTTGTTAATCAGGCTGACTGAGGGCAACCTGCCAGCAGATAACCCCAAATGTAATGAAAGCAACAGTGAATACACTCAAACATCTACATTTATGATAAGTGTCCACAACTGTACTGTTCATAGATATATACTAGGCTGATGACCCCAAGGCCTTTATAAGCCTAGCCATGCAATCCAACTCAATTGTGTCCATCTGTATTATGGACATTTATTAGGATGGGGTATATTAGTTAATGAGTTTGTAGAGGTTATGTGGGAGGTATGTTACTTTGTGCACAATTGTCTGCCTCTATCAGAGACATGAGGGCCAGACCTGGGGTGATTTCTGATATCCCATCCATTGCTCAAGATTATGCTTAAATAGGGTTAGGGATGGACTCTGTTTCACATGGATGGGGGTCCTTTTCCACAGAGTGGGGATCCTCTAAGACACATCTGCCTCACCAACACGTCATATGTCTTATGTTGCATGAAAAATTTAAATCCTTGGATCTAGTGGTTCTAATGCTGTTCATTTTGTGGATGTGCAAAAGGTCAGTCAGAGCTGGATCTGAGTATGCCTTGTATTACAGGCATAGATTGCACCTCATTAACCTATAGGAGACTGAGTAAAGAGGGTAGCACATACACCAAATATCTGAACCTGCGGTTCCTCTCGTACTGAGCAGGATTACTATTGCAACAACACATCATCAATAGGATAAAACTAACCTGTCTCATGACAGTTTAATCCCACCTCACGTTCCCTATTAGTGGGTGAACAATCCAACACTTGGTGAATTTTGCTTTACAATGATAGGAAGAGCTGACATTGAAGGATCAAAAAGTGACCGCTATAAACGCTTGCCCGCCACAAGCCAGTTATCACTGTGGTAACTTTTCTGGCACTTCCTGCTTAAAACCCAAAAAGCCAGAAGGATCATGTGGCCCCACTTTCATTGTCTGTGTTCATATTGAAAGTCAAGATCAAGAAACTTTTGCCCTTCTGCTCCACGGGAGGTTTCTGTCCTCCCTAAGCTTGACTTAGGACACATTAGACTGCAGATGTATTATGCTTCCTATAGGAGACCAAGTAAAGAGAGTTTTAAGGTGATCTGTACAGGGCAATGTGTTTATTCCCTGGATTCTCTCAGTACAGAACCATTGTTGGTGTGCCAGCTGTTGCATATGTCTGATCAAGTACATGCTGAAGGGGGCATTATACTCAATGATAGGTCTGATAAGGATCAATAAAGTAGCACTATGACTTCCTTGGATGCTTAGTGAATTCTGCTTCACAATGATAGGAAGAGTTGACATCAAAGGATCAAAAAGCGACTTCACTATGAATGCTTGGCCGACTCAAGCCAGTTATCACTGTGGTAACTTTTCTGACACTTCCTTCTTAAAACCCAAAAAGCCAGAAGGATCATGAAACCCCACTTTCACTGTCTGTATTCATACTGAAAAATCAAGGTCAAGTGAGCTTTTGCCCTTCTGCTCCATGGGAGGTTTCTGTCCTCCCTTTGCTTGCCTTAGGACACCATAGATTGCACATGCCATAGATTGCCAGGGGTTGGGAAGGTGGCCTAATGGTTAAGGTGTTTGCCTTACAAACACAAGGTGCAGGGTTTGAGTCTCACAAGGGATAATTGGCTAAGCTTAAAGTGGCTCGCAAGAGCAGTTAGCTTAGTACTAATCTATGAACCTTCTATGAACCTTCTATGTGTCATGCCTCCTATAGGAGACCGAGTAAAAAGGATTTTAAGGTGAACTGTACAGGGCAATGTGTTTATTCCCTTGATTCTCCCAGTACAGAACCCTTGTGGGTGTTCCAACTGTTGCATATGGCTGGTCAGGTACATGCTGAAGGGGGCATTATACTCAATGATAGGTCTGATAAGGGTCAAATAAAGTAGCACTATGACTTCCTTGGACCTGGATACCATGCCCTTACTTATAAATTGTGTGGCATAGAATGATTTAAATTGTGTGACATAGAATGATTTTCTTACTACCTTGGTCACATGTTGGTCAAAGGCCAGATTACTGTCTACATATGTTCCCGGATCCCTGACTGTCGGGTCAACTCTTTGGGGTGTCTTATCAATGGAGTAATTAGCCTGGGTGGCCATTTTCCCGAAAGATTTTATAAAGCATTTCTAGGCATTGAGTTTTAATCCGTGACTTTGGCACCAGTCATTTGTCTGTGTTAGACCCTCTTGTAAGATGTTTGTGTCATGGGGGGAATCGATGTGTCACTGTAGCACAGGATGTAAATGCAATGAGTTTAAAGAAGCAGGGCAAAAGATGCAGGGTTTGAATCCAGCTTGCAGATATTTAAGTCAAACAGCATGAGGGTCACCCAATTTTAGGGATCTAAACTTAGTCAGCGACTCAAACAAAACATGGTGGAGAGAGAGATAGGTGTCTCAGATATTCCCAGTTCTTTGGAACAGGCTTCCTGTTCACATTAAGCAGAGCCCTTCCCTGGTCCTCTTCAAATGCAGTTTGGATCAATGGATGGGGAATCACAAATTCATACCTGGGGTAGTGCATATGTTCCTTATGGATAGGGGCAATTTGTAAGATGCTCAAGGCATAGGCACAAATCTTTGCCATCCTCTTGCCCCTAGGGGCCATATGTTTGGTAAAATGGGGTTATATTGGCTAGGCTTGTAAGGGCCCTTTAAGCCATTAGTCTAGTAATCACCTATGAACCTATGTCAGCTCCCAATTTGCAGTGATCTGTGAACTTGGTCAGTGAAAGGACCTTGAAATTAGTCTATACCTCTTTGAAGTAGTTGCCAAGTAGGATTGTTCCCAGCATGGAGCCCTGTGGTACCTCACTGGTGACTGGTCTGTTAGTGGCAGTGGTCTCAACAATCCTGACATTCTGGGTCCTGTTGTGAACCATGTAGGGGCTTGTGCCCAATTCAGTGAATTTGTCAACTATACCCAAATGAGGTATTGTATTGAATGCCTTAGCCAGGTGCAGGTAGGCAGTATGCACCATTTTCCCCTCATTAATTGCCTTGGTGACCTTCTCAAAGAAGTTCACCATATTTAGTAAGTAGTACCTTCTCTTAACAAAGCCAAACTGGGTTTGGTCCTGTGACTAAAGATTGCCTTTCTTTGTTGATCATTTCCATGATAATTTGTTCGATGGATTTGCACATTAGACTAGTCAGACTAATGAGTCTGTAGTTTCCAGGGTCAGTTGATTGTCTTTCCTTGTGAAGTGAGATAACCATTGCAGTTCTACATTCTCATGGTACAATGTCTGTTTTGAGGCTATAGTTGAAAAGTGACTTTAAGTGGTCCTGTTGAGTCATATTTCAAAGTATTTAGGAGCATCCTGAGATATTGTTGGGACCTACTCAGGCTGTGTTTTTGGCTTTAACGGGCATTGCCAGGACCTGCTTCCTTTTAATAGTTGGGGAGGGTGGGGTTATGCTAGTAGGTATTTTGTGGGGGAGGTGGAGGGAGTGACGTTGTGAAGTTTGAGCTGAATTTGTCAGTTAGCTGGTTTGCTATGTTACTCTGTTTAGTGATAGTGGTACCAGTGACTACCTGTTTGGCATACTGCTGTATGCTGCTTTTAAGGTTACAGACGTAGCTGTAGAAGGCCTTGTGGTCTTTAGCTTGTGAAGCTATCTTGACCTTGTAATTGGCTTTGTTGGACTTAATTACTCCTCTTAGTATCCTTTTTTGTTTAATTAGAGAGCTCTTATCATTATGGGAGTTGCTTTTTGTGATTTCAGCCATGACCTTTTTCCTTTTGTTATGTACCCTTTTAAGGTTAGGATTCCACCATTATGGTTTGTTTTCAGAGTTTGTTTTAGTCTAGTGTGTACAGCAGCTTGTATACAGCCATGTATTTGGTTGCATAGGGTCTCTGTGAACAATTCAGTGTAGGTTACTGTGAACTCAGGGTTAGAAGGGGCACTTAATTTTGACAAGCTATCACTTAGTAGGATGTAGTTTGCTTTGGAATAGTTCCTAAATGTTACAAGGTTTGCTGGACTTACAAAGATGATTTTTATCTTGATGGAGGTAGCTTTGTGGTCCAACCTCACCATTAAGTATGTGACATTGTGTGCAGCATACTCCCATATTGGTGAGTACCAAGTCCAGTATATTTGAATCTGTGGTGGGTGCGTGCACTATCTGGTCAAGGGTATTTATGTTAATAGAGTGCAGGAATTATTGTGTCTTTGATTTTGAGGAAGTGTACATTTCCCAGTTTATAGAGAGGTAGTTAAAATCTCCCATGAATAGGGTCTTGGTTTTATGGCAAGTGTCTCCAGTAGGTCTATGTATAAGCTGTGGGATTCTTCTGAAATAGAAGGTGACCTATAGCTTGTTATGATATGGTATGGGACTTTTCTATGGTGATTTGCAGTTGGATAAACTGGACATTGTCCTGTTAACCAACCTAGAGCTATACTTGTTGCTAATGCAGATTGAGACTTCTCCACCTTTTGTTTCTCATTTTACAGCTGATACTCTAAATGTGTGGAGGGCACTCAAGCCTTGCACTGTCAGATGTATTATGGATTTAAACCACATCTCAGTAACAGCACAAATGTTACATTTTCCAGAGTGAGAAGAGCTTGTAGGGTGTGAGAACTGCGTGAATTGAGGAACAAGCACAGAACAGAACATCAGGATAAATTCTTTATATGATGAATAAATAGGCTTACAACCAATATTTCCACTGCCTACTTACCAAGATGCTCTGAATGGGCACTGTCCTTGATTTAATAAGGATGTAACTCCACTTATTCCATCAGGTCTTATAACGGGAGTAGATGTTCCTGTAGATTTACATCTGAGCAAAGTTTCTATTATTATAACCATGTCTCTGCACTCTGATATTAATATTATTTTTATCCCTCTGATATTAATATTATTTTTATCCCTTTCATTTACTGTTAGCATACTTTGTGTTTGTTAACAAAAATCTGAGTGATAGAGCCTTCCTTCACATCATTTTTGGTTTATTCAGCTGATCATTGCCCTTAAGGGATCAATCAAGTGGATGCTTTCTATAGCGGTTTACCACGACAAGAATTTGATCATGTTTTGTGAAAACTTGTAGCGTTGATGATGCGGTTGCTAAATTGACTTCTTGAGTAAGGTTATATTAGTAATACTTGATACTTGAAGGTTTAGGTTCAGGTACCAAAGGATCACTTTAAGTAACTGCTCCTTTAGTGTAAGTGTGGAGATCATAACGTTGTTCTTACTGCATCTGCTGATGTGTAGCATGACAGAAAGGTTCTTAGCCTTACGGGATTCCAACACGTGAGAAAGTTTTTTGAAGTCTTACAACTTAATGCTATTTGATAAAATACGAATAATTTTTATTACAATTTATTGAGTTCCTATCAAGTGTATCATGGTCATTCATGAATATTTTACACGTGATCTAAGGCTTAGCAAAAACTGTTTCTGTTGGTCATGAACTTTTACGTGAAGCCATGAGAGCATAGCATGTTCCTCAGAATGAAACATTCATTCTGCAATCTCTCCAGCCAGCTACCTCTCACACTTGATGTCCCTCAAGGCTCCATACTGGGTCCTCTACTCTTCTCTATTTTTATCAACAACCTTCATACTGCTATCCCTAAAGCAACCTGCATTCAATATGCAGATGATTCCACTCTGATCTGCTCTGCCACATCCCCATCCGAACTGCAAACCCTAACCCAAAATACATTCAACACTATTGAACTGGCTCACCAACCAATGCCTACTGCTGAACCCCAATAAAACTAAACTTCTACTCTTCATCCCCACTAGTAGATCTGCCACACCTTCATTCTCTGTCACGTCTAACAATGGTACCACTATCTCCCCAGATCAACACACTAAGCTCCTAGGAGTTATCATAGACAGTAATCTTAAATTTGTCCTACAGGTCAACAAAACCATACAGACCATCAATAAGAAGCTTGGATCACTGTATAGAAATAAAACATTTTTAACCCCACTGGCTAGGACTGCAATCGCCCGGTCACACCTCCTCTCTACTCTTTTATGTGCCTCGCCGGTACTCTCAAACCTCAACAAATCCGAACTAGGTAAGCTCTCCCATAGCTACAACCATATTGCCAGGTTTGCCACTGGCTCCACTTACAGAACCCACCACTGCCAGAACCTGAAACAACTAGAGTGGGCAGAACTGCCCAGCCTAATTCAATTCAATCAACTCTTAATAGCGCACAACATTTTGTACCACCCTGAGGATACCCCCTCACTTATAAATATCATTAAGCCCTATAGCAACTTGAGATCCCTACGATTAGCCAACAAACTACTCGTCTAAACCCACAAAGATAATAATGCTACTGGTGAATGTTGGCAAAACCTGGAATTCGTTGCCAAACTATATAACCCTACAATCCTCCATATGTCTATTCAAAAATAACCTCAAAGAGTATCTCAAAATGAACTGGCTTTGCCCATGTACCAACCCTGGTTAAGTTAAATACTGAAAGGATAAACTAAATGTCGTAACAGGTAACTACTTCACCAAACTCTATATACTATCGAATGTCTCCTGCCTTTAACTGTGTCTGACCATGTGAATTGTGTGTCCCTATTAGAGAACACCACAAACCATTGTAGATAATCACTTTGTTTTTATACTTTGTTGTATACTTTGTTTAATACTTTTAAATGTAATCCATGTAATTTTGTCTATTTGGAGCATTTCTCCCAGGGCCTCCGCTGAAAATGGACATATATCCAGTCGGACTATTCCGGTAAACAAATGTGAAATAAATAGTAATAAATAAATAAATAAACACGAGTCACTAGATACTGCCATTCTGTGTAAATTTTTGAATAAATAAATAAATACAGTCCTTGCTGCAACATTCTGAGTTATGATAATCAAAGTTTCAAAAGTCACACGTTTCAAACAATCTGAGTTGTATTAATCTTCAAGCAATGTCAGTGAAGACAAGCCATAAATGTAAAGCTTTCTTTACCTTGTACATAATGTGTTTATCCCGTTACTGTTTTTAGAATTTTTCTCAGGGGAAGAAGCTTTGCTGCTGTCAGGTGACATGAAATGTGACTTGAAATCCTCTAGTCTCATTTTAATGAGTGCAACTACTGGTAATAACTGTTGTAATCCAGCAGCATAAGACAAGCTGCTTATGTGGTCTCCTTTAGTGGTTTAAGAATACAGTTAGCCCATGAAATGTTACAGTGGGGCTTAAATTAATACTAATAATAAAAAAACAAGCTAGAAAGTTCTTATTACAGACTTTTGGAAACAAATATGTCTCTAGGGAGCTTTTATAATGTAATGATCTCCATAGGTGTGGAGTCACCCTAAGAAAACGACCACTTATGAGAAGAGTCTCAGCACACAATGAGAACCATTGGCAGACCCTTACCAAAAGGGTTGTGCTGGTCAGGCCAGTTAATAGGTCATAACAGATGATTTAGATAACAAGACTCTTCATGTGATGCCTCTGGGGCCAACACCCATATCATCATTTTCATTTCTATGTAGGAAAATGAAATATATATATATATATATATATATATATATATATATATATATATATATATATATATGCCTAAGGATTGTTTTTTTTTTTTGTTACTCAAACATTCTTTGTATCATGTGGTTCTGTATCCTAAGTGTGAAATATACTAATGTAAGTCTTGACAGTTTGAAAAATGAATTGTGATTCAGGCAAAGAAACAGAGACTTAAGAAACTTACTGTCACATCTTGAAAGCATTTTTTTCAGGGGGGGACTTAGTTGCCCCTGCACATCCCAACATGACAGGGGTTGTACCCCCACACCCTGCTACTTACATTGATGTTGGAGTTAGTACTGATAGCTCAGCAAAACAGGAAAGTTCTGAGATTTCACACTTTGGGATTCAATATATATCCCTCATTTGTAATTTTGGTTTCAAAGTTTAGAGGATCATTGTTATTGTTCTCACACTATCAACTTGCACCTACATCAAGTAGTAGGTACAATTCCAGTTACTTAGAAGTTCTTGATCAGTTGGTGCAGAAGGAAACCAACAAGTAAGCACTACACTCTTGTTTTGAATATGCTGGTTGTCACTAAGAAAGATGTTCACAAAACAAATAGCGTCACAAAAGCATGCTATATGGATAGAACTACCAAGCTTTACTGCCTCAGCTGTATTCAACGCATGTACTAGTATGCAGACTGTGATGGATGTCTTCATCTGGTATCATCAAGAATAGTATACATCTCATTAAGTAATTGAGCCAGAAGTAATTAATAGTATAATGGACCTTTCAGGAAATGTTGTAGAAGTCTAATGAAGTTGGGTTGAAGATGAATGGTTCAAGCTACATAAGACCTTATCTTGACAACTTGGCCATTGTTCAAAATTACTAAGATCTCCATCTCACCTTTTAAGCTGCAAACTCTGCATAATAATGGAGATTATACTACAACTTGTTAGGATGCTTTTCCTTTGTAGAAAAAAATGGCATTTTTATTACCAGATTATGAAGGAATGGGAAAAAGATAAGACCAACAGTTATAGTATTAGTTAATCTCAAAAGTGAACATGTCTGGGTAGGTATTATTTATTTGCAAAGATTTACTGGGTTGATATAAAAGAATATTCCCCACAGCTATCTTCCTAAGCTGAATTTGATTCCATTTGTATGTAAGTATTGGTAGGTGCCCACCTTTAATCACTGTAAATAAATCTGAAGGATTTGCTGAATAGTTGAGTACCCCCCTTTTAATCCAGATAAAGTGTTTATGTATGGATTTACTAGCTAGTCATATTAACTAACATTCAGTTTTTCAGAGATTAGCAGATTTACCTCATTGATGCATTTGATATAGCTTGGGGATAAGTACTTGGCTACAATAAATTTTGAAATAAGTTGGGAAAATATGGAAAAGCTTTTATAAATGCATCTTGTTATTTAAAGTTTTGCATTCGCAGTGCATGCTTTATCATGGTTATTTGACACTGAATTGGTGTCCTGCTTTGCTCATGTTGATGGGAAATGTAAGGCAGGTGGTATGCAAGAGGCTGACACTGTATGCTTATTTTGAGCATGTAAATATATACAGCTCTACTATGAATATTTGTAAGTAAAAATTAGTAGAATGTAAATTTATAGAGATCAGATTAGAACTCATGGTATGAGTTACAAAATATTAAATCACTATAGCATGGGCAAAATGGCAAAATGTGTCAGTATCTGTTTAAATAAACTTATGTGTAAAAAAAAACAATGGAACTCACCCCCTTGTCTTCAGAAGAAAATGAATTTTATTCCAAAAACTTGTTGTATGCAAACTTGATTGAGCATAATGAGTGAATGTGATTCTAAATTTCAGAATGTGTTCTTAATTTATGCATATAAAGATTTGAAAATGCTCATTTGCATGATTTAATTGTAAATAAATATAAGGTTAAGAACTAATATTTTTTTCATAAATTAAGGCATGCACATTTTAGTAATATAGGAAAGCTTTTTATAAGATTTAAGAAATATGTATCATTCTTAATTTTGGTTGGAATTATATTCAGATTACTAAGATTCATGTTAAAAATTGATGCTACTACTGTATATATTTCTTAGTGCCTGTTTTCAATAGCTTATACAAGTTTTAAAAATGAAAGTTTGAATTGGGGTAAAAATGTTTTCTAGTTATATATTGCAAAAACATCACAGCTTACAACTTTTTAATTTGCTACTGTTCCTACAAGTCTTGTCATATCCGCATCAGAGATTCCTACTTCCATGTCTTTCCTCCATTGCTAGAGCCCTAGCAACTTTGTCATGTCTAGAATTTGTGCGATCTTACCATCTGTGACACGTGTATAACATTGCCCAATACAGTGTGGTTCTTATTCCCTATGTAACTTCTTTTATTCCTTTAAACCCTATTCAGCACTTCTAACCCCAACCATTAAGGGTTAACTAATGCAGCAAATCTTCAAAACATTACAGAATTTCAGTTCAACAAGGAACCACATCCCTATCTTAGTAGCAAAGGGTCTGTTTCTCAATACCATCTTTTAATTACCTAGGGAATCCCACACCCATAAGTAATATACACAAAATGCAATGTGCACTAAACTTGCCTTCTTTCTGATGAATTGACTGTCTTTCATGTCCCCATGACATTCAAACATTTACTTTATCCACCCCAGGCAAGTTGTTATATAAATACAAGGCTAGACATAGTAGGTGATATAGTAGTAGTCTGTCATGAAGGTATATGTTATTGCTATCTAATATACAGAAAATAATACATTATTTCTACAAAGCTGCCATACAGTCCAGATCCTGGATGACTCCTAGTTAAGGTATAAACATTGTTGTTGTTGTTATTTCAGTCCTATTGTTACTTCAGCCCTGGGGCACACATCTAAAACATGGGGCCACCTCCAAAGGGCTTCTGACGATTATCTAATTTGAAATTGCTTACTTTAGGATACATAAATAGGTACATTTTCAACAGCAAGTGACTGCGCTTGTAGGTTGGACTGACATATATTGAATTGGTATTTGCAAAGCAAAGCTAGCAGTGACAGTATAATCTTGGCTACAAAATAAATCCTAGCAACCCCTGTACACTGATTAGAAATGTACCCTGTTCTTAGACAGCAGGTCAGGAAAAAGTATGGTTGTAGGTGTCTTAATGTTAATATCAAATAGTGCTAACATGTCTCCAATATTTATAGCAGGTAGTAAAGCCCCTACAGATAGTGAACCAAATTGGCTTCTGTTGCAGATTATACTGAGAAACTACGCCAACATTCTCCTAGCCACAGTTTCTATCTCACCATTGATTAGTACTGTAATTCAGGGTACTCTGGGTGAATGATAGGATCTCTGTAAAGAATATAAACTCATTACAGTAGACGACCTAAACATAGACTGGAAAGGGCAGCATAAAAACTCAACTTGTAGTGTTAGCAATTAGCAACCTAACTCAACTGTTACTAGAAAGAACTCGACCTAACCTAATTTACAATACCAACCCAATACCTAACACATTGAGAACTAATATTCATGACAGCATATAACATGGCAAGTGCTATGAGTGACCAATGCCCAGTAATTTCCTCCTTGTCTTTCAAAACTAACAAGCACCACCACAGATAAGGGAGCCTGTTAGTAGATTGAAGGCAGTTTCGGCAAATAATGATACAGAGAAAATGTTTCACTGAAAACACTTTTGTCAACAGTGGAGAATTCCCTTTTCTCTCCTGTTATGTGACCATGGAGTATGTATATTTCAATTTGGTGGTGTGTGGGGATGTCTTCACAGGGGGTTGCAGGGGGTGTGTACCCCTGTAAAAAAGATTAACTCTCCGTTTTAGCAAAAGTGCTTTTGGTGAAACATGTTGGAGTTTATGATTTCATTGAGAAAGGTATGGAAGAGATTGATGTGATTGACAGATAAATACTTATCAGGTCAGTACCACATTTTACAGTCTATTTATCACTGTTCAGGATAGACTGTACTTCTTTAAAAGAAGAAGGGCTTAAGGTAAAATACTGCTCTAGTTATATCTAGTGCCAAAACAGCTCTTGAATAATGAGATTGCAGGATAGGCAGAATGGACAAATGACACCAATAGCCAAGAAAATATGGTAATTACCAGCTCTTAAAATGTAACAGCAGGATAGGGTCAAACATACCTAAAGTATTCATGTCAGAGACATACAAACCACTTAACTAATTCAACCAAAAAAAATTTGTTAAGCAATTAACCATTTAAGCATAAACAATGTATTGTACAGTCTCAAGGAAAATAACTTGATACAACAATGCTAAATGGCATAAAAGAAAGTGTTTCTGTTCTCCAGCCCCCTAAGTACTGTGCTATTCAGTAACACTGCTAACGCTACTGAAGTAGCCCTCATTATGAAATAGCTTTGTACCCTCATTTTGTTTAAAAAATGTTCAAAAATCAAAAAGTTAAAGAACTTCTCAGAGAAATAAATACAATTACTCCTCAGTCACCATGTAGTGCATCCAAAAGTACTGCAACTTGGGAATTCAGTAGTATGTGAACCTTGTTAATACTTCTGTAATCTAATGCTTATTACAAAACATTCTGCCCAGCTTCAAGCATGCTGTGGTAATACAAGTTACCAAAATCCCCCTCCTCTGCTGATGACTACAGAGTGATCATAAATATCTCCCATTTAAGATAAATATTAGAAAAAATATTTATTCTCAAGTAAATTGAATACATAGAGTAGTACAGCATTCCATCCAATAAACAACATGTATTGTACCTTAACTGTAATCTAAACCTTAATCAACCAAATATTTACAAATGTAGAAAAAAAGTCTATTAACCACAGCAATATTTAGAGACATTAGGAGGCCTTTGAAACAGTAGTCCATTCAGTTCTGCTGCAAAAACTAGCTTGCTACAAATTTCCAAATTACATAACTCAAATGGTTTGCTGACTATTTCATGAATGGAACTTTTGGGGTTAAAGATTAAAACACCAGTTTAGGTACTGGAACATTTACCAAAGGGATCCACAAGGATAAGTAGTGGGGTCCTTACTTTTTTGAAAGACCTCACCTGGAGTCTACCACACAGTGGTTACCTATTATATATTGATATGCTCTCTGATTATTTGGTACTTACGTATTATCGCAACCACAGTGTGTCTGCATTCACAACGATGTCTGCATTCTTAGATGATGTAAACCAGAGTCTCCCTGTTTCATACTGTTATCATCTCTGTTTCCCGTAGTGTTTTAATCAACTCTTCTTCTTCTTAGGGTGTAACAAGTTATCATCATAATCACATTGAAAGCTTAAGCAGAGGAACTGCATGGATTTTTTTTTAAAAGTAGTATCGCAACCACACAATAATAACACATTATTGGTTGACTGTCATGCAACCGCACTTTACTATGCTTTCACAGTTGACTACGAATGGTTAAATTATTTAAGTGAAAAAAATTTGCTCCGTTTAGCAAAGGGATTTTTGATACAGAACTATGGCATTAAAAGAAAAACAGCACACAAGTTTAAACATTTGTAAAATCCTTTTAACATTCTGTGTCTGTCCTTTTAATATACGTCCCTTTTTTTAGATAACATGTCCCTTCACTCTCATTACACTTTACCGTACCCCCAGTAAACAAACTACCATTTCTGCGTCGCTTGCCTTCCTAGTGAGACACAAAGCCAAGCCATTTGTACAAGAGTGACAGACATGTCACCACTCATTCACAAAGAACATCTCCAGGCTTCTGTAACATCTGACAAACAAAATGTTAGGATGTCTTATACAGCTAACTGTACCTTAGAGCAAAGTGCAATGCTATAACTTGGACTCCACAAGCAATAGTGATTTTTTTTTTTTATCGTACATTCTTTCTTTCTAAATGTTGACAAGCTATAATTGATCACTGCTCCATATTGCAACCAGTGGCACACATTCTCATACACTTGCATTCACAGCATTCTCAGCAGCATGATATTTTCAGTTAAGAACGGAATGTTGCCGAGAATGCTGTCAATAACACAGATACACTGTGGTTGCGATAATACGTAAGTACCAATAAATTATTTTTATCATAATTTTCTTTTATATTTGTACATGATAATCTTTTTTGAATGTTACTGTGGAGCTTTTCACCCCAGGTCTTTGCTGAAAATGGAAATATATCTAGTTGGACTAGCCCGGTTAACAAATGTAAAATAAATAAATAAATAAAATATTGGAATCACTAGACCTCATAAGTTGCCCCAGTCCTTAGCCAAAGAGCTATAAATTGACTTTAATGCACTGTCAAGCTGGCTTATCAATGCTATGTTAAATGCATACACAAACAAACACACACATGCACACGTCTACAGTAATGTTGTTTGGTACCCCTCAAAGATCGGCAAGTAAGCAAACTGTAACCATTAAGGATCTAACAGGGAGCTTTCTGCCCTGAGAACACTATATATATATATATATATATATATATATATATATATATATATATATATATAAAATACCTTAGAGCAAAATTAGTCATTTTACACTCAAACAGAAAAATAGGTAGGCTAAAGTATTAGCACAGCTAAAAGTCTCTTACAGAAGCATCTGTTGACTTTTGAACTAGGTGGGCCACAGCTATTGCACTACTCCTAAGATTAGACTACACAGTGCTAGTTATAGCTTTACTATCCATGCAGAATGCCTCCTTATTACAGACTACTGAAAATAAAATGTTCAGGCTCATTAATATGACTGGAAATACCATAGTGTAACAGTGCAAAAATGAAAATGGCTCTCAGTTACTGCCAAAGCACACTTCTTATTAACTACTGTAACCTTTAAACTACCACACAAAAACTGTTGTCCACACTTAAAGAATGATCTTCTTATGAAAAAACACAGCTTACTCTGTTAGATGTCAGGAAGGGAGGAATTCACCCCCAAAGACCAGAATATAAAATAATAAGTGGGATAGCATTCCCAAAACAGCTTCTACCTGGTGAGTAGTTTCATAGGTTTATAGGTGTTTACTAGGCTAATGACCACGGAGGCCTTTTTAGGTCTAGCCCTGCAAATCAATTCTCTGACAAGTTCTGCTACCCTTGCTAAGTGTAAGCAGGGGCTTGGGAGATGAAACATGTACAAGCAGGAGCCTGGGAGATGAACCATTTACAGGCTGTTTGTGTCCATTCGAGATACAAGTGCCAAACTAGGGATGAATTTCCTGCTTCCCATTCAGTTGTCCAAGTTACACTTGAATTTGTTTTGGGAGGAACTCTGCTTCACATTGATGCCACATAAAATCTGAAAAAAGAGAACTTACCACTGTTCAAAAAGCAAATGAAAGTCTACCTAGTAAATGATAACAAATGTACTTATTTTCCAAATCTGGGGTATACTAAATAATAATACTTTGAGTTATTACTAAGAGAAATCCAAAGAATCAACATTATTTTTCTTGACTTAAAGAACAAGCCACTAAAGCTGCAATGTATGTAATGTAAATACATTTTGCAATGATAATAGTTCTGTGTACAGCTTTTGACTGTATATCTGTATCTTCTTTTTTCGGCTGTTTCCTTTAGGGGTCACCACAGCGGATCATCTCTTTCCATTTCTTCCTGTCCTCTCCCTCTTGCTGTGTCACACCAACCACCTGCATGTCCTCTCTCACCACGTCCATAAACCTTATCTTAGGCCTTCCTCGTTTCCTCTTACCTGGCAGCTCCATCCTTAGCATCCTTTTCCTAATATACCCAGCATCGTTCCTCAACACATGTCCAAACCAATGCAATCTCGCCACTCTGGCTTTGTCTCCAAACCGCCCAAACAGAGCCGACCATCTAGGCACCCTGTCATATGCTTTCTCTACGTCCACAAAAATACAATGTAACTCCTTCTGACCTTCTCTATATTTCTCCTTCAACACTCTCAGAGCAAAAGCAAACATCACATCTGTCGTGCTCTTTCCTGGCATGAAACCATACTGCTGCTCACTAATCATCACCTTCCTTCTTAACCTAGACACTCTCTCTCTCTATATATATATTCATATATATATATATATATATATATATATATATATATATATATATATATATATACACTGTAATTCTTCGTAAATAAGTCCTAACCAGAGAATAAGGCCTAGCATGGTTTTCCAGGGTGATCATAATATAAGCCCTCCCCAAGAAATAAGCCCCAGTTAAGATCGTCAACAACACACGATCAATGTGTTGAATTATAAAATAATATTATTGACACCCATTGACTGAGGTTATCATACTCTGCTCACCATTTCCAGACCATTCAGACACCCAACTTCTTCCCTTTGCAGAAAGTCGTAAGATTCTTTCCCTGGGAGTCCTCCATGATTCTTACTGTAACTCTAATCATCACTCAGACTTGACGGTTGAGATCCTTGTCCCATAAACACTGGCAGGTGTACTTTGATTGGTCAAAGTACAGACAATGTGTATAAAGCGTGTGCACTTGATAATGAATGGCTGTGTCTGTGTCTTCTTAACCATCGCCATTTTGTGTTGCCACTCCGGTCTCGTAAGTCTTCAATTAACCCCCCAGACAAGATGAGTGAAAAAAGATAGAGCTATTCCGTTGAGAACAAGAAAGGAATCATGGAAGACTCCTGGCGAAAGAATCTGACGGCTTTCTGCAAAGAGAAGAAATTAGATCTCCGAATGGTCCAAAAATGGTGTGCAACATACCTTAGTCAGCAGGCCGACGAGGGAAATGCTAAGAAGTACAAGTGTGGATCAGGTCGGCCACCATTATTTCCTGAGCTGGAAGACATCATCTGTGAATGGATTGCTAACAGGAGAGCAAAGGCTTTGGTTGTGCGCAGGGCTAATATTCAAACATTTGCCCTTGCAATGGCACCACAGTTAGAAATATCCCCAGAAGAATTCAAAGCATCACATCATTGGCTGGATGGCTTCTTTCAGCGATATGAACTGACTCTAAGAAAACCAACAATACTGTTCAAGCTGGAAGATACTGAAGTTATTAAATGTGCACTTGCGTTCAAGTCCTTTGTTGATGGCATTGACTTTTCTAAATACCAACTGTCCAACATGATTGCTATGGATGAAACTGCAGTATTTATGGGCCAAGGATCTCAAACAACAATTGGTCAGTGGGGTGCCCCGTCAGTCTACATTCCCTCTACTGGTTACGAGAGTGTACGTGTTACCTGTATTTTGGCAATTCATCTAGATGGAAAGAAACCCCACCTCTAATCATTAGTAAGGGCAAGAAAGATAAAATTTAATGTGTTTCAGGCATTTACATTCTTGAAACCTAAAAAGCCTGGTGCATACAAGCAGTTATAAGGAAGTGGGGCGATGTAATGCTACCACATGTTTTGCAAGGTGGTGAAAGAGGTCTGCTAGTCTGGGATTCAGCCAGCACTCACCGCTCTAAAGACATGAAGAAATTCCTTGCACGGAGAAGAATAGATCAAATAATGATTCCCACAGGAATGACTAGCTATCTCCACACTCTTGATATTGCAGTAAACAAGCCATTCAAGGACCATTTGTGCATGGAACTCAATGACTACATTGAAAATAAAATGGAAAGAAATCAGCATGGAAACTTTGTGAAGCCTAGCCTGCAAGAGGTTGTGACTTGGGTGAAAAATTCATGGGATAAAATCACTGATAGCTGTTTTGCCAATGGACTATGACCAGGCTACTTGGACAAGCAGTGCTCATTTAAGGAGAGCTCTGTTGCTAGGCATGACAGATTGGGGCCAATGGTTCTACAGGAAATGGAGTCGCAAGAAATACAGGCCAGAATTCAGGGGTTGGAGACTTTTGACAATGTTCCAGAAGAAGATGACATGACTGTATTTGAATAACTTTTCCATTATCGGGGCAACAGAATGGATTGCTTCTGCTTTCACTTTTATTCCCTCTCTTCTAATACACATGTATTGACATTTTGCTGCACTTTCTATTAAGCATGAAATATTGCACTGTGAAAGCCAAAGTGCAGATATTCTGAAGTTGAAATGTTTGTTCCACTGTTTAAGTAGAATTCTCACACTACTGTTAACGTGTTACTTAGAACTGTTGTCCAATAACAGAAAAGTACCAAATAAATGTCAATTTGTGTACATGAATAAATGTCGATTTTTGTACATGAATAGATGTCGATTTTTGCACATGAATAAATGTCGATTTGTGTACATAAATAAATGTAGATTTTTGTACATGAAAAAATGAATACATGTAGATTGTTGTACGGGGGGGGGGGGGGTTAAAAAAGGCATCCCCTGATAATAAGCCCTAATGCTTATTTCGGGGAAATATATATATATATATATATATATATATATATATATATATATATATATATAGGTTGGGAGGGTGGCCTAATGGTTAAAACACAAGGTGCAGGGTTTGAGTCTCACAAGGGATAATTGGCTAAGCTTAAAAATGGCTCGAAAGGGCAGTTAGCTTAGTACTAATCTATGAATCTATATATAAATACATTATATTTATGTTGTATATATATATATATATATATATATATGAGTATATCTCTGTACAGGGAGTACACCCTGTAACAACATGCAAAACATCAATGCAGTAATGTTGAAAACACCCACATGGACAGACAAGTATGCATGCACTGAGAAATAGCCTTGGTGCATGCAAACTTCAACTACAAAAAAGAAAGAAAAACATAATTTTTTGCAAGGGGACAAGCCATCCTGTACCCCCCTGCTAATTATATATACTAACTTTGAAATAGCACAAACATGGGGTATGGTAATATTCCCCAACCCTGGGAATTGTGCGATCTTGGACACCTGTTGACCAGCTGATTAGTGATCATAAATTACTAAATAGGTGTCGACCACACAGGCACCCAATCATGAGAAAATATAGATAGATATAGATATAGCTCTAGGGATCTAAACCTCACCACAACAATAAATAGGACGTGTTGGAGGGCTAGATTCCTGTATGACCCTATATATATAAAACGTGCTGTACCTTTAAGAATGCTTAACACCCATAATACAGCTCACTCTTACTCTCTCCATGATGGTAACAAAGGGGTTGTTTTCAGTAAGCTGCCTTTTGCTTGGGACTAAAGCTGCATCATATCTTTGAAAACCTGAGTCTAGTGCCATTATTAAATAGTATGATTTAGGGTCAGGCACCATAAGCCGAAGGAGTGACACCTCTTTCACTACATATGGCTATTTCGATCTTACCGTACATATTAGAAGTGGTTATGGTAACATAATTACTGTAAATAACTCTGTAAAAATATGAAACCTTACTTTTATTTATTTTCATTGGTCATTTTACATTGGTAAAATCATGGAATGTAGTGCATCTGTGTATGCCAGTGACTTGTACATGTCTACTGAAATATGTACCTGCAAGAGCTACCTAAAGATTGTCAATATATTGTAAATTTGCAGATAACCTTATGCTTCTGCTTTGTGTAGACTGTAAATATGGTAAGCAACAGGATGTAAAACTGCATACTGTTAAAGAATATTCAGTGAAAAGGGAATTTGTGTTGTATGAGCAATGTAGTTTTGTTTTGCCTTACTGTGGTGTTCCATTCTGTTATACTTTGCCATGTGTTCTGGATTATGGCTAAGGTATTCATATTGATAGATCAACCCCACTTAAGCTGAAGACTCTTTCTGCAAACCTCTAAGCAAACCTTCTTTTGCAGGGGGTCTCCCCCCACAACTCCCTTGTGAAGGAAATGCCACTTACCCCCTAAACTTAAATATACCTACTCTGAGATTGCATAACAGTGGAAAAAAAGACAATGTTCTTCGTGTTTCACTGTTGCAGTCATCACATTTGGGTTATCCCTGCCAGGGTAGTCCTCGGCCACCCCGAATACCAGAGACTTAGTATTTCTGCTTCAGTTGCTGTTGCTTGAGGACTGACATCAGATTATCAGTATTATAAAGTAAGGCAGATGACACCATTACATCAGTCTTTCTTCCGTGGAGCCCAAAGCAGAAGCAGTTCGCATGAGTGCCGGTTGGCTGCTACCTGAGTTTTCATGTACCGAATTGAAGTTGAAGTCTTCTAAAGCTGAGTACCCTGTTGGGGATCCATTTTTCTGCACTAACCGATGTCAGAAAAAGTTAATAATTCTCTCACCTGTGGAAAACAAATACCACACTGAGACTTCCACTCTTACTCCATCACTTGTTTAGGCCCAGACCATGACGTCTCTTGTTGTCACTTCTGTGCTTTGTTTAACACCAAAACTATCCGTCGTCAGGCCCTTATTGTAGCCATATATTTTCACTTACAGTCCTCGAATTCTGATATGGATTCAGTAAGCCATCCAACAGCAGATCTTCTGAAAAAACGTAAAGATAAAGACAGAGACAGGCCACACAGGTCCAAACCTACTGATGACGCTTCCGTTAAGCTAGTCATCAGTTCTCCAGTACTCAGTGAGGTGCTTTTGCAGCCCCTGATACCACCTTCTGTTGATTCGCAGGCCGCTGCCAAGATCCTTTCGGAGTCCAGTATGCCACAAAACTCTTCTTCGACTAAGGATTCTGTGGTCTTCTCAACCATGGATGGGTCCGGAGCCACTGAGCAGGCACCGGCTTCTGAGGAAGTCCTTCGCACTACTGAATCTCGACACAAATCAACGACTTCTTTTGCAACTACTGTTCTTTCTAAAGCTACAGAGTTTCTTAGGCCCAGGGTACGAACCACACCCAAGAAACTGACGACCCACTCTCAGGCGCCTGCTACCTTGCCTCAGTCTCAAATGCTTAAAATGGCAGAAGACCTTATCATGCTGATCAGGGGAAACCAAGCTACCCCCCCCCCCAAATGAAAAGAGATCTGTCCCCTGTTGTTTTGTCTAACAAGAGTCAGATGAATCTGATGCATCTGAATATGAAACATGCAAACCCTCTCCACTTATGAGGATTCTGATGCAGAGGATTCCATTCCTTCAGCCTTTCCCCCAGAGGATTTTTTCCTTTGGGGAAACCCTGCATACCTTAAGGAGGCACTTCCAATGGGAGAGTCAGGACTACCCTCAGTCTAAAAAGAGACTCAGGGAATTCCTAGTTCTTCCACAACACAGAACCTTGGCCATCCCCCCAGTCGTGGATGTTGTGGAGGATGTTTTCCTCGAATCCAGCTTAACTCCTGACACCCTTCCTCCTGCTTCCAGAAAACCAGACAGGTACTGTAGAGTCCCTGACTTACACAAATATCTTTTTAAAAATCCTACAGCTGACCCTGAGGTAATTTCTCAAGGGCCAATAGGGATTAAAGCAACCTCTTTTAAGAATCACACCCCCTCAAACAGGTATTCCCGAGCATTGGTCAGATGGGGTAAGAAAGTATACACCTCAGCTTCTCTTGCTATCAGGGCACTAAATTGCCAGTTCCATATGCTGAAATTCCAGCAACATATCTTGGAACACCTTAAACAAAAAAATGTCTTCCTTTCCTGCTTGGGCAGAATCTAAAGATTTACAAGAGTTAAAGCATTCTACAAGTCAAGTAACTAAACACACCATGCACTGTGGTTTTGACACTCTAGAAGCTTCTTGCAGGGCACCAGTCACTGGATCTGTCATTAGAAGGCATGCATGGCTTAAGGAACAGCCCCTGCCAGATCATGTCAAATCTAAATTGTTGGATGCCCCTTTCCACAAAGATTATTTATTTGGCACTAAGGCAGAAGAGGTCTTAAAAAAGATGGAAGAAAAAGCAAAATCTATGCAGACAGTTAAGGATTTCTTGCAGGTCACGCCCCTTAGGTTCAGCAGGCATTGCCCCTCCAAACACTGGTCCTTTCCTCCTTCCAATAAACTGGCCCAGTCTAGGCCCTGTGGAAGCAGACCCCTCAGACAGCAGCCCTAAAGAATGCAGAGATCTAAGCAGTGGACTACCTCCACTTCAAAACCAGGGAGTTCTAAGAAACACCCTTATGGTAAGAACTCACAATGACTCACCTCCTCCACCCCCTCCCTTTGCCCACCTTCACTTACCTCTAGGAGGAAAACTCTCCTTTCACTCAAGCACCTGGGCCACCATTACTAAGGACCACTGGGTTCTGAACATTGTGCCTCAGGGATACACATTTTCCTTCCACACCCTTCCAATCCCAAAAGGGTTCCCAGATTTACCACCACATCAGTGAGCAGAGGCTCAAAAGCAAATCCTTTCCCTGCTCTCTATGAGGACTGTAGAGCACATTCCTGCAGAACAGATAGGCCAAGGTTTCTACTCCAGACCTTTTCTGGTGCCCAGAAAAGAGGGCACCTGGTGACCTATCCTTGATCTAGCCATTCTGAACACCTTCCTGGTGATTCCAAAATTCAAAATGCTCACCCTCCAGCAGCTGCTACCCATGCTCTCCAAGGACACTTGGCTAGCCACCCTATATTTAAAAGAGGCCTACCTCCACATTTCTATCAGGGAATCATGCAGGAAATGCCTATGCTTCAGGGCAGGATCTTAACACTTTCAGTTTTGTGTGCTTCCCTTTGGCTTATCTACTGCTCCCAGAGTTTTCACAAAATGTCTGGCTCCAGCCATTGCCTTTTGCAGACAAATAAATATTAAGATTTACCCATACTTAGATGACTGCCTTATTCAGGCAGACAGCCAGGAGAAGCTGCTCAAGCACCTGGCCTTTGTAAAGACCCTGCTAACCTCCCTAGGGTACACAGTCAACAAAAAGAAATCCAAACAGGTGCCCACCCAAAGGATAATCTTCCTGGGAGCAAGTCTAGACACAGCTTCCCAGATGGCATGTCTTACTCCAGAGAAATAAGTTTTCCTGACAGCCTACTTCTCTCAACTAGCCACCAGGCTCCAGCTAACTGCAAGGAAGATCCTGCAGGCTCTGAGGTTCATGGCATCTTGCATACTACTTATTCCATGTGCCAGACTGCATATGAGGAAATTTCAGTGTTACCTAAAGAGCCTTTGGTGCCAATACTCTCAAGACCTGGAAACTTTTCTACCTATACTTCCTTGCCTCAGAAAGGATTTTCTTTTGTGGGCAACAGCATGCTCCCACAACAAGGGAATGCCTTTCTCCCCACCCCCTGGTGCTCAGACCCTCACCACAGACACATCAGATTATGCTTGGGGTGCACACCTGGATGGCAGGTGCAGTCAGTGGAGCCCACAGAAAATCCCTCTGCACATAAGTCAAAAAGAGATGATGGCTGTGCAACAGGCCTTGATAGCTTTCAAGCCTCTTCTCTCAACAGGGGCTCTCCTGATCAAAACAGACAACACCACACTGATGTGGTACATCAACAAGCAGGGAGGGACTCACTCCTACCCTCATTGCAGGCTGGCCATGACCATTTGGCACACAGCCTCTGCCATGCAACCACACCTGTTAGCACAATTCCTACCAGGCTGTCTCAACTCTTTGGCAGACCAATTAAGCAGAAATCTTCTGGACCCACATGAGTGACAACTCAACAGAAGTACCTTCACCCTAATAACTCAGAAATGGGGAACCCCAAAGGTCGACCTCTTTGCCTCCCTCACCAACCATCAGCTCAGCAAATTGTGCACCAGGGAGCATCACTGCATGGCTTGAAAAGTGGATGCCCTGTCCCTTCCCTGGGTCAACCTATCGGTCTATCCCTTTCCTCCCCTACCTCTCATCCCCAGGGTACTGCTCAAAATAAGGGAGGAAAAACTCAGGACCATTCTTATAGCTCCAGACTGGCCCGAGCAGCACTGGTACCCCTTGCTGTGCAGCCTGTCCTTGCTACCCCCATGGCATCTTCCTCAGATTCCAAACCTCCTGACCCAGAGGGAAGGGGAATTCATGCATCCCCAATTGCAGACACTCAGTTTGGCAGCTTGGCTTATTCCCTAACCCCAGAACCAGTCTGCCAACCTCAGTAAACAGGTTCTGGATGTTATCCGTGAGGCCAGACATCCTAGCACCAGAAAGTCTTATGCTGATAAATGGAAAAGGTTCTGCACCTGGATCCAGGCTAAGGGAGCCAATACGACAGATACCTCCCTCCCTCTCATCCTGGATTACTTAGCTGACCTACTAAGCAGTGGCCTCTCTTTCTCTTCCCTAAAAATTCATGTATCTGCTATTTCTGCTCATTTTCCCACTGAGCAGCCTCTTTTCTCACATTCTTTGATCAAACAGTTCCTAAGAGGGGTTGGCACCCTGAGGTCACCCAAAAGGGCACCAACAACAGCTTGGGACCTCAACTTTGTATTGGAAAAGCTCACCCTGCTCCCTTTCGAACCAACTTATTCTGCAGAGCTAAACTTTCTCTTCTGGAAGACAGCATTTCTTCTGGCCATCATTTCAGCCAAAATAGTCTCTGAGCTGCAGGCACTCATGGCTGTGGAACCCTTCATCATCTTCCATGCAGACAGGGTATCCCTCCGAACTAACCCATCCTTCATGCCCAAGGTGTTGTCCAGTGTGGCTCTCAACCAGTCCATTCATTTGCCCACCTTTTTTCCTAATCCCCAGAACAAGGGGTAAAGGATTCTTTACTCTCTAGATGTGCACAGACAGCTCAGATTCTATCTAGACAGGACTAAATCCTTCAGAAAGTCTGATCAATTGCTGGTTAACTTTGCTACAGGGGTAGAAGGCAAAGCCATCCCCAAACAAACCATTTCCAAATGGATAGCACACTGCATCCATTTCTCCTACAAATAGCATGGAAAGCCTCCCCGCAAGGGGGTCAGGACACACTCCACCAGAGCAGCCTCCACCTCTGCAGCTTTCCTCAGAGGAGTCCCCACCAGGGACATCCTGGAGGCTGCCACCTGGACATCTGTTCACACTTTTACCAAGCATTACCACCTGCCTCTCTTCTCCAAATCCAGGGCAGGGTTTGCCTCTGCAGTCTTGCAGGGCATCCTAGCCAGACCCTAGTTTCCTTGACTGCCTCCTCCCATTTCCTAAGCTTTGGGAATCTACCCAAATGTGATGACTGCAACAGTGAAACACGAAGAACATAGTACAGTTATGTACACTTACCATAAATGTAGATGTTTGAGTGTATTCACTATTGCAGTACTGGTTTCCCTCCCTCCATCCCCCTTTATTCTCTTTCTACTTTTATTGCCTTTCTAACTTGTTGTTCTCCTTTCCTTACAAGGGACTTATTGGTATTTATTTTCCACTGGTGGGGTTTCTTCCATCAGAACCTGAACTCCTACTTGGGGGCTCCTAACAGGTTAGGGCAAGAAAAACTGATGTAATGGCGTTGGCTGCCTTACTTTATACTACTGACGACCTGACGTCAATCCTCAAGTGACAGCAACTGACGCAGAAATACTAAGTCTCTGGTATTCTGGCTGGCCGAGGGCTACCCTGGCAGGGATAACCCAAATGTGATGACTGCAACAGTGAATACACTCGAACATCTACATTTATGGTAAATGTACACAACTGTACTTTCTCCATTATTGCTGAAAGTGTTTTTGGCTAAATATTTTTGCTGAAACTGCATTCAGCGAAAATGCCATTGATACTATGACTAGAAGGGGGTCCTTGGACTAGTTCAAAATAAAGTGAAATAAAAAAATAATGTTTCTGAGCTGTGCAACATTTAAAAACACATAAAGTTTCTGCAATCATTTCAAGCTCAGTAGTGCTCAAAGATCATGTTTAACCTTTTTTTATTTGTGCGTTTACTTATTTCTAGTAAAACAAAACATTTTTATTCAGAGTAGAGCTAAAATATTTATTTTTAAAATTCTTGCAATATGAGGCAGTTCAGTATGAATGCCCTGACAACTCATTTTTTTGGAAAGGATATGATGCTGTTTTGGCATTGACAGAAACTAATGAGTATTTCCATGAGTGCTAAGCTCAAGTGTTATTTTTGTTTTGCCCTGTGTGTTTTCTCATTTTATTCTGAAACAGGTGCGCACACGCTTATGTGTGTATGCGGGGGGTGGGTGGGTGGGGGGATGTATTAATTGGTAAACAGTTGCAAAGCATTTAGTTTGTTTTTGTATAACTAATTACTTAACAGTTGTCTGTCTAAAAGCACATTAACTAATTTGTGACTTTCTCTCTCTGTCTCTCTCTCTCTCTCTCTCAGTGATGTCAGTACATCCAAGCAGGGCATTTTGACTGAGGCAAGACATTAGCTGCTGCTATAGTCCCATTTCTACATACTGCAGGAATTTTAAAAGTTAATATTTGAGCTGTGTTCGAAATAAAAATGTTTAGTTTTAATGTATATGGGTGAGCACAAGCAGTTTATACTATTCAAAAACTGTTAAACATTAAGTGCTTAATGCCTTTTTCTTTCTACCTCTTCTTAACAGATTAATTAATAGCAGTTTTGTTTTATATACCCACTCATGGATGATTTTTTTCTGTATTTTACAAGTTCTGAGTTGTTTATGCATTTCTCATGTTGTTCAACTTGAAGACTACCCTGGCACACTACATTTTATTTCTTATTACATCTCCACTTTCTTTCTTATAGTAAGTTATATTTATTTTACCATTTAATGTGTTTGCAATTAACAAGTAATTATTAATCCACTATCTAAGTTATTTTTCACAAAATATTCTCATTTTGAGTACTCTTGAAACTTTTCTTTGAGCAAATTTGCTCAAGAAAGGTTATCTTCTCCCAGTATGCTTACTACCTTTCTGGAAAATGTATGAGGTTACAAAGTGTCTGATGCTTTGATCAAGCAAAGTTCCAGAGTCTTATACATGGGGCATTACAGTCTAATATTCATGTGCATTTGAGTCGAAGGTACACTGGCCATATCCCACCTTGAATGCATAAAAATGTATTGATGACGTAACCTGCTATTCAAATTCACTGCCGGGTCACTTAGTTGAAAATGTTAGGTCCCTGAGTATGTCAAGTTTTGGAAAAATAAGTTTCTACCCATGTAAGATTTGTTGTAGCTCTCTGCATAGCCAGCTTTAGGCAACGGTTAACCTTACCGTTGCTGGGGAGCCTCTGGACAGGTGGGGCCCCCAACCACAACAAGTTGTCTTGTATTATGTTTGTCAATCCAGCAAAAACAAGTACAGCAGACTTGTGTAGTTAATAAACCAGAGGGGGTAATACTAACTCTTACTTATAACTCCTTTGAAATTCAAAGATCTCTTTGGTTATAATGACAGTGTTATGTGAACTAACAGGC
Organism: Protopterus annectens; assembly: GCF_019279795.1. NCBI lineage: Eukaryota > Metazoa > Chordata > Ceratodontiformes > Protopteridae > Protopterus > Protopterus annectens. The sequence goes on from NC_056741.1 coordinate 1,987,001,108, forward strand.
TTCACAATTTTATTAAATGTTTTATCAGTGACATAGTACCCTTGACTTAATTAAATTCTGATGGTGGACATTGGTCTCCACTAAAACTAACAACATAGATAGCTTTAGGCACCTGTAATAGTAGGGCTGCCTCTTTAATCATCCTTGACTATGAGGGGGCCTCACAAAAGCTGCTGGTTGGGGAAAATGGAGAAAAAAATTGTTTTGATATAGCTCTTTATCTGAAACAGGACTGTTATACAAACCTTTTGTATAAAGCTGATAACAAATCAATGAACATCAGCAAGCTAAGGTTAAATGTTCAGCAGCCCAAAATGACCAATCTCAGTACGTACCAACTCTGGGCAAACCCAAAAATAATAGCAGAAGAAAGACTCAAAATCAAGAACACTTTTTAAATAGTACTCTAATTCACTTGAAAAGTGACTAGAATAACACAATTTGCATCAGCATCACTTTTTTGGACAATAAGAAGTACAAAATACTGATGTCTGGATTTACTGACTGACTGTAATCTTGAACGATTTACCAGCAAATCAAACCTTTTTATTGGGGACAGAGCAGAATTATGAGGCAAAATCAAAGACCGTGAAAAATTTGCATTACTCATCAACGAGGTAAATAAAAGTGACTTAATCCTGCTGTTTGACAAGTGCAGTACAGAAGTCATTGATCTGTTTTGGCAGTAATAGTGTTGCACAATGTATAGCTATTTGCAAAAATAAGTGCAAAACTAGTATTTCTATGCTTATACTTTTGTGCGTTTGTGTGTGTGTGTTGCAGTGTAAGAGTAACAAGCTGGCTATAATTTCTTTCATTCCTTCTTTTTCTAGCACAAACATCATTAGCATTGCCATTGCGTGTGTGTGTGTGTGTGTGTGTGTGTGTGTGTGTGTGTGTGTGTGCGTGTGTGTGTGTGTGTTGTGTGCTTGTGTTTATGTTGCAGTGTAAGAGTAACAAGCTAGCTATAATTTCTTTCATTCTTTCATTCCTTTTTTTTCTAGCACAAAGATTAGCATTGCCATTGCATGTGTGTGTGTGTGTGTGTGTGTGTGTGTGTGTGTGTGTGTGTGTGTGTGTTGCAGTGTAAGAGTAACAAGCTGGCTATAATTTCTTTCATAGGTAGGTACTAGGCTATCTGCCCGAGGGCGTTTATAAGCCTAGCCAGAGTGTGTCGGCTTTTGCCGCCCCATTGATTAATTAAGTCATCCTCTCCAAGCAGAGCCAATTAAGTGATCCCAGGGGTGTATTTTCTGTTACCCATCCACTCATCAAGGTTTCTCTTGAAGAGTGTTAGTGAGGGGCTCTGTCTGATGTAATTTGGAATTTTGTTCCAAAGCATGGGGAATCTCTGTGACAGGAATCTATCCCTCCAGCATGTTCTATTTATTGTTGTGGCGAGGTTTAGCTCACTAGAGCACGTGGCTCGCAGTGACTTGGATTTCTATAGGTGGAGCATGTCCATCAATTCTGAATTGGACATGGCTTTGTAAGTCAGGCAGAGATCACCTCTGAATAAGTGATATGCTACTGAGTACAGCCGGAGTTTTTTCAGTCGGGCTGCATAGGACATATGTTTGAGACCAGTAATCCTCTTGGTGAGTTACTTTTGTGGTCTTTCCAGCTGTTGGAAGTGTCTTGTGAGGTACATCCCAAATGGGGCATTGTACTCTATGATGGAGTCTAATGAGTGACGAGTAGAGGGGCACTATAACCTCTTTATTTCTAGATGTGAACCCTTTAGTAATTAGATGGGCCACATAGAAGGATTTTCTAACTATTGGCAATATGATTGTCAAAGGAAAGATTACTGTCTATCTGGGTCCCCAGATCTCTTATTATCTCTTCTGTATTAAGGGGGCTGCCACCTATGTGGTAATTCGTAGGTGTTTTGTTTTTCCAAATGGGATGACTATGCATTTTTTGGCATTTAGCTTGAGGCCATGACTTTGACACCAGGTGCCCGTCTCAGTAAGGCCCTTTTGGAGGATGTCCGTGTCAGCCAGAGAGTCAATTATGGCTCCCAGTTGCAGTCATCGGTGAACTTGGTTAGCCATAGCCCTCCTGTGTTTGCCTGTACTTCTGAGAAGTATATGCTGAACAGTAGGGGTCCCAGGACCGAGCCTTGCGGGACACCACTTGTAACTGGTTTAGAGTCAGACCTGGAGCCTGCTATTCTTACCGTGTGAGTTTTGTCTGTAAGCCAGTTGGCAACCCAACTCATGATGCAGAGGTTTATGTTCAGGCTGGTGAGTTTTTCTTTATTACCTGAGTGGGGAATGGTGTTGAAAGCCTTGGCAAGGTCAAGGTAGGCTTTGTGAACCACCTTTCCTTCATCTATGGCCTTGGTGACTGTCTTGAAGAAGTCAACCAGGTTTAGTAGGCATGATCTGCCCTTAACAAAGCTGAACTGGGTTGGGTCAAGTGTTTGGAGGTTCCCAATGTCTTTGTTAATGAGTTCCATGATGATACGCTCCATAGCCTTGGAGGCCAGACTAGTCAGGCTTATGGGGCGATAGTTACCAGGGTCAGTTGTGGTCCCTCCTTTGTGGAGAGGAATAACCATTGCTGTGCACCATTCTATGGGCACATAGCCTGTGGAGAGGCTGAGGTTGAACAGCGTGTTTAGGTGGGGGGTTAGTTTGTTTTGCAGTTCATGCAAGACGCAGCCTGGGACACCATCTGGTCCCATTGACGCTGTGTTTTTGGCTTTTGAAAGGGCTGTTTTCACCTGTGCGTCTTTGATTTTTGGGACACTACACTTTTCCTGTGTTGTTGTGGGCCGTTTTGGAGGTGAGAGGAGGGTGAAGTTTGCACTGAATCTATCTGCCAGGATGTTGGCAATATCAGTAGGTTCAGTATATTTTGTGCTATTTTGCACTAGTTCAGTGCATATCTTTGAGTTGTCACTTAGATTCTTAACATAGCTAAAGAAGGTTTTGTGGTTATCTTTTGAATCCTTGGCTATTTTTCTTTCAAAGTTAGCCTTGGATGATTTCATAAGGCACCTCAGTTTCTTATGGATACTGATCAGGGATGTCTTTCCTTCTTGGGATTTGCTTTTTTTCTGAACTAGTTTCCTCCTCCTTCTATTGTATAGCCTGTTTATTGCAGGGGTCCACCAAACTGGTTTCCTTCTCTTAGAGGAGTGAGTCTTGGTTTTGCTAGGGATCCATGCATCCTTGTAGGTGTTCATAGAGTGCATTTGTAAAGGTTTCTGCATCTTGGGCAGCATTATCCTTTAGAGAGGGGGCTGTGAAACTTACCACCTCTGTCTTAAGTAAGGTGAAGTTTGCTTTACAAAAGTTTTTTACTGTGGTTTCCTTAGTTGGACATCCAGAGCGTTTAGTTTATGGTCTGATCTAACCACTGATGGGCTGACCACTGGTGTGGATCACCTGTCGCCCATGATTGCATGTGTGTGTTGGGGGTGGGCATGGTTACTGTGTAATTAAGAGTAACAAGTTGGCCATAACTTATTTCAATTATCATCACAAAGATAGACCTTACACGTGATAGATGGCTATATCTGATGGCTTGGCAGGAAGAAGATGTTTGTAAAAGCAGTTGTTCATTGTCACTTTGGCTCAGTGAGTAGCATTGCAATTTTACAGTGCTTTGCTTTGGTTGAGTTCTTGGTTATGTTTTTTTTTTTTTCATGTGAAGTCTGCAAACCCTCCCTGTCTGTATACATATCTATCCATGTGCTCTGCTTAACCTCAGAAACATGCAGCAAGTGAAGTGGACTTCATCCCTTTTTCCCTGAAGTGAATGTGCAGTGTGTGTATGTGTGTGTGTGTGTGTGTGTGTGTGTGTGTGTGTGTGTGTGTGGTATCACTGATTTATCTGTTCACACACACACACACACACACACACACACACACACACAATAATGCTGGGCGTATACATAGCTTTTCTGAGTAGCAGTAAAAATGCAGTTGGCAAGTAATTATATTTTAAAAGTATGTAAATCACTGAACATTCAGACACTTAAAGATTCTAAGAGACTTGTGCCCCCCACCCTAGACTGTATAATGGATTTTGAAATGGACTTTATGGTGATCTCTGCCCTCAACAGAACCCATTCTAAAACCAGCGCTACTTAGATGTGTGTATAAAAGGTTGCTATAGATTGTATGGGAAGCAGGGTATTGTGTGGTCATTACTTAATTTCCATCACAGTAAAATCTTAGAGAAGTGCACAGAAAGTCATTGTAGCTTGTGTTTAGGTTGAATACATTGTGGCCATTGCTTCTTTTAATTTTCCTGCAGACCACGGAGGTGTACAAAGAAGGCTACTATAGCTGATGTAGAGGCAGTGTACTGTTTAGTAGCAACAAAGTGGAACACATTACTGTAATCATTTTTTCACTTTTCATACAATCACACATCAGACAGTTACATAGGTGGCTGACTTTGGGGGGTAGGGTTGAGGAGTGCTGAGGGCACTTATACAGGTAGCTGACTTTGGGGATGGGGTGAGGAGTGCTGAGGCATGCTATGTGTATGTATGACAACACTAAGTTGAAATAAGCTGAAAATGAAATGTCAGCACTTGACTTGATGAGTGCAGGCAAGATGAACCCCCCCCCCCCGAAACCCCAGGAAAACATTGAATTTAGAAGATCATTATTCTTCTTTAAACTTCCTTCATGCAGGAGGTCAAACCCACCTGCATGCCCTGATGTAGGGGACAAGCCCTACACACACCCAATAATTATATACCAACTCTGAGATTGCCATACCTTGGAGAAAAGGGAATATTTTGAGAACTGTCCATTTCAGACTTGGTATATTTAAGTCCATTTTTCAGCTATTCAGTCTCCATATTTAGGGACCCAGTCTAGTGGGTCCCGACATTTCAGTTACCCTTGAAATGCATTTCTGTGGCCATTTGAACCTTTATTTTTTCTCAGTCTGATATCAGAGGTATGCACAGCTAGTACCTGTTTTGTTATCTGGTGGGGTAGGGAGGCAGGCAGGAAGGATTTGTGTATCCTCTCAACAACTGTCTTGTCAGGATATTGTGAGCTACTCTTTTGTCAGTTTTGAACATTAAGCCTTGGCCACAACTTATGTCTTCCTTGAAAGAAAAATAAGACTGAAATTATTTTCATACTCACACTCTTTGTTTAAGCCACCATTGGATTAAAAGGTTAGGAACTGCTCTAAAATATACCCCAGAACATCTATAACCCTATGGCTTCTTGGACCCTGGCTTATCTGAGTTATTTCCTTAATTGTTATTACTGTGCTGGCTTGATCAGGAAAGATGTGTTGAAAGGAGGAAAGGTGTGTTGAAAGGATGCAAGGAAAACTAAAGTTGAACAGCAGCACTGAATTTCTTTCCTTAATCATAATTCTAGTTTATAGGATCATAGGAAGTTCATAGGAAGTTACTAGGCTATTGGCCCTGAGGCCCTTACAAGCCTAGCCAAGAATTTAGCCATCCCAGGGGTGTAATTAACCAAGCCATCACTGGATAAAAAGATTGTGTAAAAGGAAAAAAAGAACATTAAAATTCACTTCAGAACATAGAGTGAGTCATGGCTTTTTTAAAGATCTGATGAGTAAGGCAAAATGTGAGAGACAGAATTAAAAGGTAATGTGCATGGCATTGGGAGCCCAAGATGGGGGTGGGGGGGGGGTGGGGAGGGAACAGAGGAACACTAGTGGATGCGTGTTGGTGGGATAAAGAAACAATAGGCTATACCTAGGGCACCATTTCAGTCCTGCCTTGTACATAGAGTGTCCGCAATGTATCATTGTTGCAACTAAATGCTAATAATTGTGAATGTCCCTATTGTAATGTAAGAAGATTGTAGCTACACTTCTGTCTGCGAAATACTCCTAAAACTCTGGAGCATGAATAAAAATGCTACTTAGGAGGGGTGGCAGTAACAGTGTGACACCTAGACTGGGGTGTCCAGGAGGCCCCCCAACTTGGCATTTGCTGGGGCCCCCAAAATGCTAACACTGGCCCATGCTCTCTGTAAAATGTATAGAATGGTTATGGTATACTGGAAGGACATATATTCCATGAATTTATTTTCTGATTTAGTACTGACCTTGCTATAAAACTGTCTTTATCCTTTCTTTTCATCACTTAAGTTACATTGTGTGTGTTTGGGTCTGTGTGTCTAGCAAATACAATATCACTATCCCACTCAGTGTGTATGTGCAAACAGTGGAATAAATTCCTCTTTCCATGACTTTGTGGAAGCACATTTAAATTTGTATTCTAAGAGTATTTTCTGGAATCCCTATCTATCAGGCTTTCTTTTGTTCTTTCTGAATGCTGCACTCCTATTACTAGATTTTCCTTGTCCTGCTTACTTTCCATTTGAGAGTACAACTCCTTGACTTGTGAACACCTTGCCAATCATTCCCAGACTGTCTGTATTTCTGTGTATTGCTTCACTTTTTACTAGGTCACCAAATACTTCTAAATGATCTTACACCAGAAACAAACACATACACACGCACACACACACACACACACACACACACACACACACACACACACACACACACACACACACACACGCACGCAATTTCTACCTCATTATCATCTTCACACACACACACACACACACACACACACACACACACACACACACACACACACACACACACACACACACACACACACACTGTTCTCCCACAATTATTCTGTGCCCTCACTTTCATTTTTCTAATATTTTGTACACTGGGGGGAGCCAGCCTTTTCGTATCAATAATTATGTTATAATTTTTGAGTAAAGCAAGAGCAACCATTAGGTTTCTGAGTGAAATTTGAATCAGTGATGATTTTTCCATATCAATGCAGAGATTTAATGAAATGGCTAGCTAAGGAGTGTGGCACAGCTCTTTAATGCTTCTGCATTTTTGTCCTGGCTGTAATGTGTTCCTGAGGATTGTCATGTCCGGCCTGCAGGACTTCTGCTCTTTCTAAAACTGCTGCTGTGATGCTAACGTCCAGGGCCCCTCCTGCTGTGAAAAAAATCACATCAGACCCAGCTGTCATTTTAGCTATTTGAAAAGCTCTGCCATCTTGTAAGACTCTCAGTGCCTTAATTTATTACTGATTTTTCAGAATTGTATTTAATTTTGTGCTTGTATTACATTACATTTGTTTGACAGCAGAAGGATAATGTTAGCTTGTCTGTTAACTTATCTACTTTATTCTTGAAATACATTAAACATTCTACGTCTCTTCTACATATCTTCACCCACTCATTTCTAGAAGTGTTCCATGCTTTCTTGAATGTGTCTGTAGAATCCCTTTCTAGTAGTCAGTTTTGTGGGTTCACCATCATCTCTGTGGAGAAGTACTTTTAAAGACCCAAGGAGATATCCCTTCTACATTCTTCTGCTTGTGCCCCCCTCTCCAGTCCTTGTAATCATGACCTTTTTCCCAGCTGTATGACATAACCTTATACACCCATATCATGTTTGCTCCTTCCCTTCAGGTTTCTAGTAAGATGAACCCCAGTTAATCTAACCACTGATCATAGCCTTTCCTCTCCATTATATACACCCTTCATGTGGCTTTCCTGTGAACTCTCAGTAGCCTGAGCCTAATGCCCTGATCCTTTTACAGCATGTATTATTTATGTTAAGTCCTTACCAGGGTCTGGAACTGCAGGAGTGCTACCCTTTGGCTTCTAGCATCTATCCTCTAATGGTATATTCCAACATCCTATTTGCTGCTGCTGCTACTGTCCTGTAATGGTATATTCCAACATCCTATCTGCTGCTGCTGTCACAGCCCTCTCACTCTGTTCCTGGTGGTCAAACTTAGTTGTGGTAAACATCCCTAGGCATGTTCCTGCTCTTTTGCTATCAATTCTATTCCTTTCATCTAATACTTAACAGGAGGACTGTTCTGGCTAATATGCAGTACAATGCATTTGTCTGCCATCTTTCAGCCTGCTTGCCAGTCTTTCCAGGACTGTCTTTAGATTCAGTCTTCTATTCTTCACCATTGCATTTTGTGTTATCTAAAAAGGAGCAACTTCTGTGGGACTTCACTAGTAACTTCCATTATTCTTGGCAACATCCTTCTCACCAGAACCCTCTTTTCTTGTTCTCAAACCTTGCTGCAAATCAGTTTCTCAGTGTCAGGTGTACTGCCATCCACTGCAGTTTTGTGGGCAGCTGCCAGTATGGGACCAATTCAAACTTCTTACCAAAATCTAGGTAGACACGTGTTAGGAATGAACCCAGTCATGGATAGCAAGGTGGGTTTAATGTCTGTGATCTGGGTTGCAGTACCAGAGTCTAGGGTTCAGTCCTGACTTCCTGTCACTGCCAAAGTGAGGTTGTCATACTCTTTCTATTTCTGAGGGATTTTTTTCTGGCACTTTTCCTTCCACTTCTCATAAACATGTTGGTTGATTAGCTAACTATTTTAAATTGTCCACATACATTGTATTTACCATTGCTCTTGTGGTTGGGCAGAGTTGTAGCCAGGTCTGTTGACCCATTTAGTGCCCCTCAGAAATATAATTGAGGACTGAAGTGGAAAAAAAATCCTGTCAAAGTTGAGGACAAAAAAAAAAGTCCTCATGCAAGGACTTTGACAGACTGTCAAAAACATATCTATACCAGCTCCTTGGCAGTTCTAATAGTTTGTGCCGTGGCAGCCGCCAACTTTCTGTCCTTATCCTGGCGTTGGGTTTTAGTAAGAGATTAACTCATTCTGTGAAACACCATTTTATTATTCTAATTAAAAAAAAAAAAATAAAATCAGACTTGAATAAAAGTTTCATCAGACCATGACCCATGCTGGTTGCTGTCTCAGAAAGGATGTCTTCCAGAAAATCAATTAGCCTTTTCCCAAGATTTTGCTTATTGCTTTCTGTGCCACTACTTTTTCATTTTTGCAATCTTCATGCACTTTAGCGCTTGTCATCAATCTGTTGAAAATCTCAGGCAGATCTGCTAGTGCACTGACCAGAACCCTGAGAAATATGGAAAATAATTCGCTAAGTCCTCATGGTGTGTCTCTGCTCCCACCCTATCTTGTCTATCTTGGAATTTGCCCATTATCCTGTCTACCCTTTCATAGCTCCTTTCCACATATAGCTTCTTCTTCCTTTCCTTTGAGAAATGTGTGGCTTGTTCCCTTTTTATTTTGTTCTCCCTCCCATCCTTATTCAGCTAAGCCACTGTCCATTTGACAGGCCATCTGCCTGTCTGTCCATTCCTACTTTGTGCAAGATATCTAAAATGGCAATGTGTGGGTTGGATCAAGGACTGAATTCAGTTATGACCTAGACCAAAAGGTGATAAAATTAAGTATAAATGGCAAATTAGAAATGTATTAAGTGCTAAAAGTATAATAAAACATGTTGTAAGCTTACAACAGCATTAAAAAATATCTCAAGGCATATAAATGTGATATACAGGTACCCAGGTGTGTAACACAAATAGTTCCATTGTAAAACTACATTTAAATTTGTAAAAATTACTTGGAAGCATGATACAACCAAATGCAAACTTTGTTTCTTAAAAATTTGCACTTGAATGCGTCTATCTCTTTGTGATTAGGAGGACTTAATTAGACTATCAATTCATTAATTATAACACACTGTGTAAACAGCATATAGAATGTTATATAATGTATAAAAACTGTCAGAAATACATCCTTTAAAATGCGGTGTAGAAATGGTCTAAATAATTGCATCTCAATTTTGTACCTTTAATGCAAGTTTATTACTAATGTGTTAATTTAATCCTGAGGACTAATTACCCTCTGGGATTATTTGCCATTGCAATTCTTTTGTGTGTGAAATATTGTTCAAATTACCCTTCATCCATTAGCAATACATATTATAATGTAAACATTATAACATAAAACTGAAGTACATATTAAATGTGGTCAATATAAGTGAGGTCAAAGACAGTAATTAGGAGTAAACTTATTTGTATGTGGTGCAACATTTCCATTGAGATAAATTGGAAAGTAGGGAAACAAAGACATTTCTGTTTGGAAGTAGTCATTAGATTTCAAGTGTCGAGTGGAAGGTAAGTTTAGGGAAGACTCAGAGGTGGAAAGAACAAGAGGAGATATCCTTGGTGATATGGATTCTCTACGAGTAAACCTCAGAGGATAGCTCTGAGAAAAGAAAGAATTTAGTTAATCCATAATCCCTTCTTTTTAAACTCCCTTTTGACTTGTGCCTTTTTTGCCATGACTTGGCATCCCTTTTGCATCTTCCATTATTGTGCCTCCCCCACTCCGTCAACTGACTGCTCACTCTACTTCCCTGATCTCACATTTCGGTGTTGCCATATAGGTCTCGATTCCACCTTGTTCTCTTGTCCGTAGCCATTACATTTCTAACCCATTTCCACAGCTTATTTCCCCAAACACTCAATTTTCCTGTAGTCTCTTAACATACCTTTGACACTCTTACCCAACTCAGCAAAAACCACCAACCTGAAAACCCACACTGTCATCATTGTACATGATTTCTTAACCTACCTTTTTTGAAACTACACATTGGTGTTATATCTGTTAGGTAACAGTGTCTTTACCTTGAAATCTGTGACCTCCTCCACCTTGCACAGGATAGTATCCAGAATGTTGTCTTTTTTGCTACAGTTTCATGTCAAAAGGCTAAACTTCTTATGATCTTAGTCACCCCGCCTCACCACTCTGTACCTTGGAGCTTGTCATTTCTGATGAATTTAGATAGGATTAAGTGCCCGTCAGACTCAGTGTGTTTAATGAGCACTGTCTATAAACCGTATGCAGTAAGGTTAGACTCCTAGATAACCTCTCTTGATGTTTTTGAGCCTCTTGTCATGTATTACCTAAAATTGTCTCCCCAGTCTGTCCTGATAGAAGAAGACACCCAAGCATCCTTCTTCCTGTCTTACCCAGTTCCTGTATTCTCTCCACAGTAATTCCTGCCGTGGCATGCTCCAGAACTGGCACACAAGCACTCTTCCATTCTTCCTGTACTTTAACCAAGAGTGTAATTACTCTAGTTTCTGAAGCCCTCATTGTGTTACTTCTTTCTTGAAGAGGTGTTTTCTTCCTGCTCGCTGACCTCACTGTTATGTTTATTTAATGCCCTGCTTTATGTAGTTTAGCACTTCCCCTCCCTCTCACCTGTCTCTGCCACCTCTAAGTAGCCTATATCCTGGCACCTCCATGTCCCACTCCTCTTGTCAGTGGCCCATGTTTTTGTGATACTAAAAAGAAGTTGTGTTCTTACCATAACGTTCCATTTGTGTTGTTGATCTTCATTCATTCATTACTGATGGGTATCGGTTCCGTCCTTGGAACCGAGTCAGCCATTATACCAAGCTCGCGCCAGCCAAAAAACACTCTAGCTAAGCCTTTACCCATAGTGCCCCTCTCCATATTACCTCAGAAAGAGTTTGCATGTACGGAAAGGACAGATTACAGAGAGAAAAGCAGAGGTTTTTTCTGAGCAACTTCCTTATCATAAGTTAGGACCATAGCTGAACCTCCAAGAGTCTTTTGGAGGGGGATGGTGGGTTGTAATGAATGAATGAAGATCAACAACACAGATGGAACATTATGGTAAGAACATAACTTCTTTATCTGATGTTGTTAATCTTCATTCATTCCTTACAGATAGAGTCCCTAGCTACCTTGTTTCCTGGGAGGCCCTGTGGAAGAATAGTCCTGAGTACCATTGAACCAAAGAATGCTCTCCCCCTGGAGACCATATCCAATTTGTAATGAACAATAAAGGTATGAGGAGTGGCCCATGTTGCTGCTGCACAAATGTCCATGGACACTCTCACATGGAAAGCAACAGATGTTGCAACTTGATCTTGTGGAATGTGCTTTGATTTTAGAAGGTAAAGACCTTTCTTTGTTGATAAAGAAAAGAAATGCAATCTCTCAACCATTTAGGCAATGAACTTTGGAAATTAGTTTTCCCAATTTAGGGCCTGAGTATGATATGAATAATTGGTCAGACTTTCGTATGGATTTTGATCTGTTAAGATAAAAACGGAGTTGTCTGTGCACATCAAGCAAATGTAATGTATACTCTCCTTTGTTTGAGAAATTTAGAAAGAAGACTGGTAGATCAATCGTTTGATTACTTGTCATATTAGAGATAACCTTAGGTAGGCACGTTTAATAGATAATGCCTGTAATTCAGAAATTCCACTCACTGAAGTAATGCCCACTAGGAATAAGGTTTTCCAGGATAAACATTTTAGGTCACGATTGGCAGCAGATTCAAAAGGAGGATGAGTCAAGGCTTGTAAAACCAATGTCAAATTCCATGGTTCAATCGGTTGTTTGAAGGGGGGGTCTAATGTGTAAACTCCCTTCAAAAAGCAGTGTCATGAAGGGATTTATCCCTTTTTCGTGAGACCACATAATGTATCTCTTCCATTTGCTGAGGTAACGCTTCCTGGTGGAGAGTTTATGGGAAGCCAGAAGGATGTTGCAGACAGGGGAGGACAAGTTGTTCTGCCTGGCAGTCACCGGAAGTGGAGGAACCAAGCTGTCAGCTTGAGGATCGATAAATTCGGATATGTCAATCCTTGTGGATGCGATAGTAGTTCTGGACTTGGATCCAGAATCCAAGGTTGCTGTAGTAGGTGAGGCCAAAGGAAGGGGAACCAAATTTTTCATGGCCAGTAGGGAGCAATGAGGACCACTCTGCTTTTCAACCGACAGGCCTTCATTAAAACTTGGGGAATAAGTGGTATTGGTGGGTAGGCATAAAGAAGTCCCAAGGGCCAATCGTGTACAAGAGTATCTCTCGGGTACTCCCCCTTCGGGGGGATTAGGGCAAAGTAGCTGTTGCATTTGTGGTTTGAGGGGGATGTCAATAGATCATAGCAAGGCTGGCCCCAGCGACTGAAAATCTTCTTTGCTATTACAGGATTGAGGGACCACTCGTAAGGCAGGAGAATGCATCTGCTCAACTTGTCTGCAATCACATTAGAGTTCCTGGGAATGTGTGTTGCTATCAGAAAGCAGTCTGAAGCAATCACCCATTGCCAAATTCTCATGGCCTCTCGACACAATGGGTAGGACTTGGTCCCACCTTGTTTGTTGATATACCAGACTACTGACATGTTGTCAGACTGGATGGCAATTGTTCCTGAAGGGAGAGCAGATTGAAATGCTTGGAATGCTGGAAGCACCGCCCTCAGTTCTAGAACACTGATATACAGATTGGCCTCTATGGATGACCAAGTACCTTGGACAGTCTTTCCGTGGTAGTCCCCCCACCTGATCAGGGAGGTGTCTGCAGTCACTATGGCTTTGAGCTGAGAAGGGGAGAAAGGTCGACTTTATAGGTTCTCTTCTGGCGTCATCCATCAACATAAGTCTTGTTTGCAGTGATTTGTTATCCTGATCTGAAATGTCATGGGGAGATTCAAAGGGGACCATTGTGTTAGCAAAAGCCACTGAACAAGCCTCATATGCACTCTTGTCAGTGGGACCATTGTTATAGATGCTGCCATGGACCCTAGTAGTTGAAGAACTGCTCAAACTGGCACTTTGTCCTGACTGAGTATCACTCAGAGTTGCGATCTGAGTCTCTGTATCCTGTGAAGAGGGAGGTAGACTAGGCAGGATTGGGTATCAAATTCTGCCCTTATGAACTCCAGTCTTTGAGAAGGGATTAGTTTGCATTTGTCCTTGTTTACTGTTATCCCTAGTTGTTTCAAGAGACATAGAGTGAAAAGGATCGCTGAGACTAGTAGATGCTTGGTTAGGGTGGTGAGGAGCCAATTGTCTAGATATGGAAACACCTAGAATCCTTACAGTCTCAAGTGAGTTGCTACCACTGCCATGCATTTGGTGAATAGTCTGGGGAGTGTGGAGAGACCAAAGGGCAGTGCTTAGAATTGGTAGTGATTGGCTCCCAGCTGGAAGTGGAGAAATCTTCTGGAACACTTGTCCTTTTTATGTGGTAATACGCATCCTGAAGATCTGTAGAGCATATCCAATTGTCTTTGCCCAGGAAGGGGAGTATAGACTGTACCATGACCATATGGAATTTCTCTTGTTGGACAAATTTGTTTAGGATGCTGAGGTCCAGAATTGGTCTTCAGTCCCCTGTTTTCTTTGTCAATAAAAAGAACCTTGAGTAAAAACCGGATTCTATTTGGTCTGGAGGGACTGTTTGGAGAAGCAGCTTTTGGATTTCTAGAGCTGCTAATTCCCTTTGTTTGGCTGGTATGTCGGGAATGCACCTTAAAGGCTTTGGGAAAAGGTTGAAGGGAATGAGATAACCTCTGGTAATTATTGTCTGCACCCAATAGTGTGAAGTTATTTTTTTGCCAGGCAAGGTGGTGCAGAGAAAAACGACCCCCAACTGCTTCCAGTGGTAAGCAATCAGGCCGCTCTTCAGGAGCACTGGTAGGACTGTCCAGAGAAAGAATCTCTGGACCCCTGGTTACATCGACCCCCTCTGCCTCTGAAGGGGTGTCTTCCAGTTGTGTCCCCTCCTCTACTCCAGGGGGAAAACTCACCACGTGTGTCACGGAAAGGGCCTTGAGATTTTTTTGTACTTCATCTTTCCACTCCTCTGATTCCTGGAATAGGATTGTTGGGATGTGGAAGGAAGGAAGACTTAAAAGGGTCTGCGAAGTCACATAGATGCATCCAGGCATGACATTTTGTAACAATGTCTGCGCTCACTGCTCTAACCGCCCCTTCGGTTGAGTGTAAAGGCAACCTCATGGATAAATTAGAGATGGATTCCAGGGTTGCAAGCTGTAAAGCAACTTTGCTGTGTACCTCATCAGACACTGCTCCTGCCAGGGTTTCTGAGAGTTCAGTAATTAGGTCTCTCTGAAGCTGAGTAAAATGTACCAGGTAATTCAGCGACCGGATGGCAAATGTTGCTGAAGAATACACCCACTTCCCAAGTCTGTCTATCACCCGAGACTCTTACCAGAAGGCCCTTGGATCAGTGAGGGTCATTCTCAGGGTTGTCTGGCCTTTGGGGGATAGGTCAGTGGTATCAGGACTATTTCATGCACGTTGCACAATGAGCTGTACGAGTTTATCTGCAGGTGGGGTCACCAAGGAGGTAGAGAGCTGGGCTGCTTTAGGATTTCCAAGATGTCTTCAAAGGAGACATCATCAGGGGGTGATTGTGGGGACCCTTCCCCTTCATCGTAGTCCGTATCTTCGGTCAAGGATTCCTCTGGGGAATCCATGTGCTTCCTCTTGCATGACATCTTGCAAGGAACCTCCTCAACTGGAGCATCTGAGGAGGATCCTGCAAAGGGGGAACATTGCTGAAGGAGATCTTGAGGTTCCTGAGCCCAGTGTCCATGAGTAGTAGGCTGTGTCAACTGCAACTTAGAGGGCAGGAGATGATGGGTCTCCGACACCGAGGGGACCAACTGAGAGGCAGCAGAGTCTAGAGCCCTCTCCATCACCTGGAAAGCAGGTCCTCCCAAAGAGGGTCGGAGCCTGGAACCGAGAAAGACAACCTCGGGACTGGGGTCACACTCCACTCTGAAGAACTCACCAGCAGGGAGGGAGCCACGGGAGGAGATGGCTCTGTCAAGGTGACCAGAACCATGCCAGAAGTGCAAAAAGGAGATGCCATGCCAGGGAACATGGTGCCGACAGACCAGTCTTGGTCCCAAGGAAGGCCCAACTCAGGGAGAGATGAAGGCCATAGGGTAGGCTCCGGTACTGTGGTAAGATCTACCACCAGTACCGATGAAGCTGGAATTGGGGTTGGTGTCGGTGACAAGTGCTCCAAAACTTGCAAGGAGGTCAAAGGAGGAAAATATTGTGGAGTCCTTGGATAAGATCCCTTGGTTCCAAGTGGGAGGAAGGGTTTGGATGGAGTGGATATTCCTCTGGCTGCTAAGAGTTGCTCCATGAGCGTCACTACATCCAGTTCTGAAAGACTCTTGGAGGATTGCATAGACATCCCCGAAGTTGTAGTGGGGTGCTCTATGAAAGGGCTATACTGCTGGCCAACAAATGGATCCACTGAGGAGCAATATCTGGTACGGGGAGTTATTTTACCTTTCGGCACCAAGGTTGAAAGACCAATATGAAGTACAGGGATGAGGCAAGTGACCAGTTCCAGGACGACTATTGTTGGTGCCAAAAGATGAGTCAGTGCTGAAGTTGTAGTAATTGTCAGTGCCATTGTCAGTGTAGTCATAGGTGCCGAAGAAGAAGACAGCACTGAAGCTGGTTGTTGTCTTGGAACCGAGGCAGGTGCCAAGGTTGGAGGTTTAGGCCTTGGAACCGAAGATGGTGCCAATTTAGGGACTTTTTGTCTTGGTTCTGATTGCTTAGTTTCAGAGTCATGAGGAGGGTAATGATTTGCTCCTCTTTTTGTGTCCTCCCTTGGGTGGGGGTGAGCCCACCAACTCAGAGATAGCCTCCGTGAAAGGAGATTTCAATAATCCTTTTAACAATAGTTTATTTTTTTGCTCTGCAAGCATACGGGAGCTGAACACTTTGCAGATCTTACAAGGGGGTTTCACAGAAAGGTGAGAAACTCCTAAACAATAAACACAAGAAGTAGGGTTATCCACACTGGGCATTTTTCTACTACACTGATCACAGTGTTTGAAGCTCACAGTACCTTTTTTATCAGACATATCCAAACAAACAAAAAAAAAAAAACAGGGAGGAAAATCTAAAGAAACAAGAGACAGGAAGTTATAGAAGTATGAAATTTAGACTGAATTTTTTTTTAACTATAAAGGAGTAGAATACCAGCAATGGTAAGTTAAGTACCCAGAGGGTAAAAAGAAAAGGCCTGTACCAGCGATGGTACAACGAGTACCAACTTTGGTAGAGAAGGGAAAATGGGAAAAGGGGAGAGAGACAAACTAATTGTAAAAACAAAATATTTGCGATTAAAAGACAAAATTACAGTTTAAGAAGGTGAAAAGTAAGTAAGAAATTTTGACAAGAAATTTGACTTAGCTGAGAGTCTGATCTGACATGTCTTGTTTTGTACGCGGCAAATGAGATCTGAGGTAATATGGAGAGGGGCACTATGGGTAAAGGCTTAGCTCAAGAGGTTTTTGGCTGGCATGAGCTTGGTATAATGGCCGACTGACCTCCTTGGTCCTCTCCTCATAGGTCTCACTAAGTCTAAACCCCTAAACCATTTTTTGTTACTATAACCCGATTTTTCCTGTCTATCATGACAACTCTCTTAAGTCTACTAGGTGAGGTAGCCTTCCATTTCAATACTTTATTTTCTGACCCCATACTTAATTTCCTATCCTACCTTATGTCCTGTACCATGCCATAACCTCCCCTTGCCTGCAGCCTTTCACACCCTGCCTCTATCACACCAGCCTTCGTGATTTTCCATGCTTGTTGTAGCTCTCAGCTTTTTTGCTTTTTATCAGCATGCTAGTTTCAAGCTGGACCTTAGCCTCTGAATCTTTTGATCCCTAATGTTATATCCTGGTCATGCATCAGCTTTCTTCTCATTAAATTTACTGCTAATTAAGTAGAAGGCAAACAAGTTGGGGTTCATGTCATTCTGTCTATAAACTTTCTCCTGAATGCCAATAGATTGCCGAAATTTCTTTCAGCACTTTTTTCAAAACTCAGAGGTGAGTTTTTTGCATGGGGTAAGCCCTCCTTCTCCTCCCATGTGAATTGACACCCCCACCACACCCCCAAGTTTATGCATACCTACTCTACGTGGGAAACAAAAGAAAAGTGCACTATGTCTGAAAGTTGTTTCAGTGATATTACCTCAGTCTACTGGAATCTGGGCAAACATCTGTCAATAGGCCGACATGATCCTACAGTTCTTACCCACCCCTCCCAAATAACACAAGAAAAAATGGTTTGTCTTCCTGCCTTAATCTAACCATCCCAAAGAAAAGTACAATAAAAAATCATCCTTGCCTAATTGTATCACTTCAATGGCTAAAGAAAGTTAAATTTACCAAATGTAAAGCAACGCCGTTGTTCTCGCCAATTATTCAATCAGTGCTAATACTTCTATCTTCAGACTAAACTTTAGGCCTTTGAGACTGCAGAATCCTTAATTTTACAACACAGTCACCCTATGTAACTATTCCCCTCCCTAATTAGAGTTAGTTAAATATCTGATAATATTTTTATACCACCCTCTCTCTAAAAATTAACACAAAAAGTAAGGTCATTCAATAGCACCATTTTAGTCATCAGTCTGAACAACTTTTTTTTTGGTTGAAGATCTGAGAAAACAGATTCAACTTATGGTGATATTAATCACTAAAGTGGAACCACGTTTAAATGAGACTCACATCTCTTAGTCTGAAAAGAATCTTTATTTTAGACATGGATACAGTGTTGCAAATAGCTCTGTCATGTGAAGTTGAAGATGATATTGGTATTCAGGGTTATTATACCAATAAAATGAATGCAGATTAGACAAATGAGCTCTTCTTTCTGATCAAAGCATAATATATTCAGATATATTTTATGTAATAATTTTTGCCCCCACTACCATAACTTTCCTAGAATCATGCAGTGCACACCATTCATATCCACACATGTACAACTCATCAATGCGGTAAGAACATACGAATGAACTTCCTGATGTATAAAACTACCAAATGTTACTGAAATACTTTTTTTTAACACACACACAAATATCAAAGCATGAATTACAAAATTATAAAGTTGTTGTTGTTGTTGTGTCTTTCGGCTTTTCTCGGTTAGGGGTCGCCACAGCGGAACTCCGGTCCACTAATGATTGGCAGTAGAATTTTACATGCCAAGTTGCCGGCCCTGACGCACAACCTTCAACGAAGGTACGCCCATTCACGCATGTCTCCACACAGAAGATGCTCTTGCTGAGAATCGAACAGAAGGCCAGTTAACTGTTTATTTGTTTTGTACTGATTTTTTTCCAGTAATTACAGAACATTGGTCAGTGGCAAGACCATCCACAATTCTAAATGTGATCTTTTAGCTAAAAAAGTTTAGTATGACTTCATATAAAACAACTGTTATTTTAACATCACAGGCTTTCAGGGACTTGGAACAGAAGTAGTCTGGATGGTGAAGAATTAGAAAGGCCTGAAACTAATTCCAGAATTCTAAAAATGCTGTCCTTTAAAGAAATCATTTCAGTAGTCAGTAGTAAAATGAAAACCATGTTTGAAATAGTATCACATGGAAACATGGGAAAAGGAAAGTCTGGACACAGTATAGCCATTATTACAAATACTGTATTTGACGTGAGAAGATCTAAGGATCTAAAAATAGAATCTGGAGTATTAAATAACAAAACCAAAATAATAGACAATAACACCCCCCCCCCCCCCCTTAAAGCCAGATTCTGTTTTGCAAAAGTCATTACATAGGCTGGAGCTGTTGACACAAGGAAAAGTGAAAATTAAACAAGAAGACTTAGAAAGTAGAGTAAATTAAATATTTCAAGCTGAGATGAGCACTGAATGTTTTAAACAATATAGTATTGCTTCATTTCAGCATAATTTATAGGGTCTGCCTACTAAATATCAAAAGAATACCTATAAATTCAAAATGTATATTATCTTCCTTCATTATACCAAAAAAAGATAATTATACTCATGGCAAGAAAGCAAATGTTCACTTTCCTGTCAAGAAACCTCTAATAAATACAAAATATTCATAGAAGATAAAATGCAGTTATGGACAGAGAGCATACAGTAATGTCAGATATCCAGCTATGCTGTAAATCTCTGCTGTTAGCACATCATAAATTTATTCATGATTTGCCACAAGTGAGAACACTGCTAGTTACTGAGGCCAAAAACTTCAGAATTAACATATGCAGACTGAATTTTCATACTCTGGATTTGTTAAATGCTCAAGACATAGACATTTCAGTTCTGAAAATAAATGTACTGTAGTCTTTGCCAATGTAAAATTCTACTTGAGCTCTCTTCACAAATACCTAAATAAGTAATACTTACCAGAAGTGTTACAGATATATTATAGGAGTTTTCAAAAATTTGATACATTTTTTGTAGGTTTCAAAATTAGAGGATTATGTTGGGGTACATATAAACTCCTCTAATATATCAATCAGCGATGGCATTTTGTTTTAAGAGTATATTTCAGACCCCTGTCAGTGAAAAACTTCCTCCATGCAGATGTTAGGATACGTCTTCTGAAGCAGTGTGGGAAAGCTCAGTAGTTTCCCAGAACACTGTGTGTATTAGGCAAGTACTAAAGAAATCAATATTCTTAAAATTTTCAAAACCGTTGCTCAAGTCACTCTAGCAGTCCATTAGTACAGATGACTGAAGACCCCAAAGACACACACATCCTCCAAGAAGGTCTGACACAGAATAGTAACTGGTGCTAGAGTCACAGTCTAAAAATGCATAATAGTATCTTTTGGAAAGCAAATCACCCCAGGAAATTACTGCATTGATAATAACCCCCTAAAATTGACTCTGTGGTCAGGAATTTGGGAATGCGTATAGACAATGACTTGTCCTTTGACTATCATGTGTCTGCTGTAGTAAGGAAATCATTCTAAGATACTCAACTTATAAGCAAAGGTATGGCTTTTTGGTCCAAAGATGTCATTGTTCCTGTGACAGGTAGGGATGGATGCACCCAACATAAGTGGGAGAATGTTTGTCAGTAATGGT